>NC_069085.1:1244127-1278076 GCF_947172395.1 Bicyclus anynana | reverse complement strand
GGATGAACCCGTGCAACCGGCTGGGCATCCGCGTGGTGGCGCTGTACCGGGCCAGGGCGCGCCGCCTCGCCGCCACCGCCGCCAGTCTCATGGCCTCGGCGCTTGACAGAGCACCCAATCACACTCTGCCGAAGGTTCTTCTTTTGGTGTTTATATTGATATTTCAGTTATTCCATGCTATGATTATTTTGCGCATTTGTTCCAATGGTAATCGCCATGTGTAAAATCATGAGTCCGGTAGAAGTTCGAAGTGAAGATTTTCTGCAGCCAAGTCCCATTGCTGTGTTCCAGTTTAAAGGGTTTGATGGTGTAATTACAGACACATTTTTCATCTACGCCTCAGGATGATCGGCACAAGACGCGTAATTTGCATGCACTGCATAGCGTCGCTCAGTTTAAAGCAATTACCACTGATCACCTAAACTGAGTTTTGATGTTCTAGTCTGAAGGGAAGTAATGGCTTTGATCATAGAATATTGATGTTGTACGCAGAGTCGTTACGGCAGACACACGCCCATGGCCAAGCAGCTGCGCGAGGAGCCGTCGCTGCAGCTGTGCGCAGTGCTGCTGCGGTACGCGCTGCAGGCGGACGCGGCGGCGGTGCAGGCCGACCTGGCGGAGAGGCATCTGCCGTCGCTGTCTACTCTCAGACAGGTGACAAGTGTGACACTTTAGTTTAACTCGTCAACGACCGGGAGCTCGTGGGTGCGCCGCCAATTAATGTTCTGTTGACTTCCGACAGTCCGCCCGAGTGCCAAGCAAGCGAGACATGCACATTGCACAGACTAATTAAAGTTAATAATAACCATTGCTCGTAACCGAATGTTGTCAGGGCGTGATAGTGTTGACGCGGCAGTGGAAGAACATCCTGTACACGCCGCTGCTGCTGGAGCACAACTACAAGAGCAAGGTGATGAAGCCGCTCAACGTCACCTTCGCCTTGCCCGACCTGCTCGAGGTGAGTGAACCATGCGTGTGGGGCAGGAACATACGCGGAATGTCAGGGCGGGATAGTGTTGACGCGGCAGTGGAAGAACATCCTGTACACGCCGCTGCTGATGGAGCACAACTACAAGAGCAAGGTGATGAAGCCGCTCAACGTCACCTTCGCCTTGCCCGACCTGCTCGAGGTGAGCGGAAATAAATGTCAGGGTTTGATAGTGTAGTCCTAAACTTACAATTTCTGTACCATATGTGACACATAATATCTATACTTCTATACTAATATTACAGAGAAAAGATTTTATTGTTTGTTGGTTTGTTTGAATAGGCTCCGAAACTACTGAACCGATTTGAAAAAATCTTTCACTGTTGGGAAGCTACATTGTCCCGGGGTGATATAGGCTGCATTTTATCCTCGTATTCCCTTTGGAACAGAAACAAGGCGGGTGAAACCGATATAATATACGAAAGAAAGTCGTGTTTATTATACTATTTATAACTCAAGAACGACTGAAACGACTAGGCTGAAAATTGGTGGGAAGGTAGCTTAGAACCAGGAAACGAAAATAGGATACTTAGGATAGAGGTAAGGTATGGAAGAAGTGCACAGAAATCAAAGCGAAGCTTGCTGCTTGTTGATTAATAAACATTCTGTTGTGTGTGTGTGATATATGAGAGCAATCATTCAGTATTTCTTGAACTTAACGTGCAGGACTCAGTGGAAGGCTGGCAAGAGTATCAGTTCGACAACGAAGGACTCGACGAGAACTGCCTTTTATTGAATATGGATGTCGACAAACTCGTGACTTCATTACCCAGTAAGTGTTGGACTTGTTTGATTTGTTAATATTGTATAGGAGGAATACGTGCAAGTGATTCGTACTTTGTGTCTTTTTATGCAGTTAAATAGGCTTCAAAATTTCTAACTTATTATTTTTAAAGAATATAATATTGAACTTGTGCGTCATTGAAGTCAGTTTAAATTTTAGGAAGTAATTTGATATCATGTATTTCTTTAAAAATTGTATAGTGTGTCTTGAAATTTTTAAGAAAAACTAAAGAATGAAGCTTAAGTACTAACCTTCAGCTACACTTAAAATTTAGCCAGTAACAACTTAAACAAGATAGATTAATAAATTTTTCCACCTGTCATTTTACCTCCACCTCCAACACATCAAAACAAAGTGTAAAAGAAAATTTTCTATGAAATCTTCAACTTTTATTAATTGATATTGATATATTAAACTTTATATAAGTCCACTACCCTATTTAATATGACGAGTACTCAAAAACTAACGCTTTATACTCTGTGAAGCGACCGCGGCGGCTGCGTGCGCGCGCCCGCGCTCGTTCCCGTCCACGCCGCCGTCTGGTTCGTACGCTTGTGCGCGGACAGTTTGGCCCGCAAGTCTTGTGTTATGAGCGCTGTTTGACATGTTTGCTAGCGGGCACATAACTAGTCAACCATTCATACACTTACAGAACGTTACTTATCACTATTAACCTATTTCAAGGACCGACTAAAACAGCAGGCCTCCCCCCTTATAGGAAAAGGTTGATAGGCTTAGAGTCGTTAATCTTCTATAAAACGTGTCCCAAAATACAACGACAAACCGGCACCAGATGGTGGACCTGGTTATATAACTAGAGGAAAAATTAAAAAATATATATACCTTAAACTAAATTATTATGTAACTTGAAAAAAAATAACATTTTTTTTTCTGGAGTATTTATAAGCCACCATCTGGTACAGGCAAGCAAATTTTCTTATCTTTTTTCCAAGCAAAGTAAAAATTTCAATATCATTTGACCCAACTATAACTGCTTTAACTATAGTTAAATTATTCGTTTATTGTTTCTCATAATAATTAAAAAGTTGTAACAAAATCTAGTTATGTACCGGCTTGCTGCTCGCTAATATTTAACAAATTGATGTTTACACGTGATGGTATGCTTTCGATGTGAATTTGTTACTTTTGTGGCTTTTTCAATAATGTTTTTATTCATGTAAATGTATTTATTTCTATGTGATTTGCTTGCTCTATGTTTTTTAATAAAAATTATAACATTTTTTTATATCTATGCACGATTTGAATTGAAAAAATATTATTCTTGTACTTTTTGTATATTTATTAAATTATATTAACCATTAATGTACTTTCCAAGTTTTGCACTTGCTATCTAATGTATTATTTTAAGCTTTATTGGTATCGTTTAATAAGTAATTTTCTATACTAAAGCTAAAGTCGACGTGGAATGTTTATCAACAAACAAATTAAAAACGAGAGTATGAAATATGAATCTCTAGTCATTTTATCCCTAATAATAATTTTAATTCGCCTAAATTAATGACAATAAATTTAAATCGCTTAGAGCAATTAGATATCTCAAATATAATACCAATTACATTTAAACATTTTCATTTTCTTACATGACAGCATGGCTTTTTTCTTGCGAAAATTGTAAGAAAAATCCAGCAGATCTTTGCCTCTCTGTTAGCACTTCCTGACGCGTTTATCAGCAATCATTATTTTCAAAAATATTTTATGCCGTATCTTTTAAAAATAATAAATATTCCTCCAATTAGTCGCAAGAGGTTTAACCTTATCATTTAATTAACCTTAATATAAAAGTATATTTGTGTGACATATTCTCTAACACCATTGGTACTTCAGTGCGCGCCGTACAGACGAGCCGAGCCAGCCTAGTTTTCCCGTCGCTGCCCTTCACCAGGAAAACGCCTTTCCAAGATGACGCCATTGCCAGTAAGAAACTATCAAATTCACCATTATCTATACTTCTATACTAATATTATAAAGATTTAAAGTTCATGAGGTTTTAGGGTTATCTCTGGATCTACTAAACTGATTTTAATTTTTTTTAAGGTATGAGGAAAAATAAAACACTGGTAACACCTTGTTTGCTCATTAGGATATTCGGTATAAACCCTTTTTAGTCGTACTAAAACTAAACGAACTTCATGACAACAACATGCTAAAACCAACTGTTTACCAATCTGTGAGGTTGTATATTGCTGTAACGGCACTTTAAACAGCCTTAAAATTATCGAACATTTAGCAGAAATATTAAATATATGTCCACAGATTATGGCACCCTAAAGGAAGATTTGCCGACAGTGGGCTCGAACCCCTCGCTGTACTCGCAGGGGAGCCAAGACAACATGCACAGCGACCGCGCGCGCGAGGACCTGTACCAGTGGATGGCCAAACAAGAACCCATTAAAGTGGTAAGCGGTGGTTAACTTTGATCTAAGTTGTTTAAGGAATTCATTCAGTCAATCATCAATCAGTCAAATCAGTTAAGTTCATTAATCATAATGGATGTCGCACATCCAAAAAATCATAGCGATCGACTATTTGATTGGCAGTACGTAAATTCTATTAATGTATGCATAAAAAGGTACTGAAAATTTCCATTCTAAATTTACAATAGCTTTACATCTATACAAACATACTCCTTAGCAAAAATACTCTTGGCTCGCGATCGCACAAGTCTTCGCGTGACCTTGAAGTACATACAACTAACGCGTAACTTTGCGCGAACAAATTGTCAAAGCTTTTACGTCGCAGATTATTGTCGTTAAAGGTTTTTCAATATTCTCTAGGAGTCGAAGAGCAAGAAGCAGATAATCCCGCCATCAAAGATGAACCCTCGCGCCGTGGCGGCTTCCATGCCGGCGTGCAGTCTCTACCCCCTGCAGGGCTCTCTGATGCTGTTGGACGCGCACCTCGTGTTCCAGCCCTTCTTGTCTGCTCTGGGCGTGTCTCCCCATCAAGTTGCTCACGGTGGGTTGAACCAAATTTTTTTAAACAGATCATCACTATTACCAGTCATCTTCTGCTGTACATAGGCCTCTTGAATGAATTTCCAAACACCACTATCTAGGTCGATCTAGGCGACGCCCTGTGACCCGCTTGAGGTCCGTCTTTTCTGTTTATATCGCCTTCCGGAGTACATTCTAGTTGCTTGATGAACATATAAAAAAAAGACAAGCCCAGTCTTGTAGAAAGCAATTAGAAAACAGTCGGGACCTATTACATAATATAGACTAAAATCATTTTTTCAATATGGGTCCTGACTGTTTTCTAATAGCTTTCTACAATTCTGGACTGGGATTGTTGTTTTCTTTTCAGTTTTTATATTTTATGCAGTCGGGTCCCAAGTCTTCACCTCGTTAAGTACCGTGGCACATCCAAATGGATTACTGAAAGATAACACCCTTGATTGTTTGGAATATGTGTTAAACAAATTATTCGTTGCCAGGAGAGTCGAAAGTCAAAGGCGTGGGCGCGGAGGCCGGCTCGGGGCTGGAGTCGCTGGGCTCCAAGCTGTCGCTGCTGGCGTGGGTGGACGTGTTCCGCATCGACATCGTGGTGGGCGAGCTGGCGAGGGACAGGCGCCATCAGACCAGCAAGGGGAAAGGTATTATTGTGAACGTTCTGAGACTCGAGCTAACATTCTATCGGTCTATTTAAACACAAAGAATTCTGGGGTTATTTTATGTACAACAAATTCTGTGTTCCATTTTAGGTCACATTTACTATCGGCTTAGACCGAGAATACACTCACACATGTTAGCCTTTTTCTATATTGTTAACCTATTTCATGTTTTATGTGTGAGTAATCTAAATTCACTTGGTTGTATCAGAAGAAATAAAAAAAAAATTGTGCATTAGCTTATTCTAATTGAACTCTGCAGCCAACGTGCCCCAAGATCAAATTCCATCCGAGACGCCGGCGTTCCTCTGCGAGAAGATCTCGATAGACGTGGACCTGAAGAAGGTGGCGGACATGGCGGTGGACGACCTGATCCAGCGCCAGAACGTGCTGTACATCTCGCGTGGACAGCTGAAGAAGCACATCAGCACCATGCTCAACTTCAACATCAGCATCCGATTCATATCGCAGCAGGTGAGATGTACCTTTATGCTTCTTTTATACAGCGAGTCTGCCGTCCGAAGAGCGGGCATTCGTTGAGATGAAAAGGGTTTTGGGAAGTCACAGTGAAGTGGTTACATATTTGTTTTTTGTCAGGGTAATCCTTGGGGTCATGGAGTCGCAACTGCCTCTCGTATAGGAGACCTCCTGTATCTGGCCTGTAGCGGCATTAAACATAGGCTAGTGACGATGCCGATGTCGATATTGTTGCAGGTGAACATGCCACTGCTGCGCCTGCTGCACCAGATCAGCAACATGTACCAGAACGTGAAGGACACGCAGAGCGAGCTGCGCACGCAGACCAACACGTCGCGCCGGCACAACAAGCACCCCTCCGGTAATGTTATAGTCTAAGAGATAACATTTGAAACACAAGTCCAACGTGAATTTAAAAGTGTATGTCAATGATTCGTCTTCGTTAGGTCACGTCATCAACCTAAAAATCAGATATGCCATTGCCACACAATGATTTTTGATGCCCTTCGCGTGTCATTCAGCGCTTGACCTAGACCGGGTTCCCAATACATCGGATCGGCAGATTTTCTGGAAACTAGACGCCGGACATACGCGTTCACATTACACCAGATCTTACAACAAAATCGTATACGTACCTACCTCAGTTGAATTTGCACCCCTGGTAATGTGAATAGCTTCATATAAATTGTACAGGCACTAACCCTTCCGGCAGTTTTACCGGTTCGGCAAATCTCCAGTGCGGAGTGGTGAGAACCCGGCCTTTCTGGGACGCTTGTAGCAATGAAGGCCACATGTAATAGTATTCGTTTCAGTTTCGGACTTCCCTGAAAACGTAGTGAGCATGTCCTCGCTGGATAAAGACAGCCAGTACGCTGTTCTTGAGCCGAAATGGGACATCCCAGCCACCCTGGGCCCCGAGCTGGTCACCGCGCTGGGAGCTGACAAGGAGACGGCCACGCCACCCAGGCCTAGACCGCAGTCCTTCGCACAAAAATTGAGATCTACTGGAAAAACTGTTAAAGGAAAACTTGGTAAGTGCAAGTATGCTCAGAAATGAAATTTCCACATTTTTACCATGCCTTGGCGTCTTTGACGGTGTTATTACTAGACCAGACCTGAGCGTATTTAGAAGTTGTAAAATCCCAAACTCAACTCATCCCATTGGCTAGTGCAGTTACGTAACCAATAAATTATCGGCGACAAATAGGAACTTAAGCCGCATATGTCTGCGCAGGCTACAGCTCGCTGAACGAGGGCGCGCACACGCCGATGTTCCCGACGGAGGCCGCGCCCGTGCCGCCGCCCGCGCCGCCCGGCTCCGGCCAGCTGGCGCCGCGCTGCTGGCGCACCGTGTACCTGCTGCTGGACCTGTACGCCAACATGCCCGACGCCGACACCATCACACACAGGTGACTGCACACACAACATCACTGAAGGGAAACCAAACGCCGATGTTTCCGATGTAAAAGCGATTGAGATAAACGAGCGTTCTGAAAATTTAATCCTAAAACTAATAAAGGAGAATGCAATTTCTGATTGTGCAATTTCTTGGTAATATATATACGTATATCGTGTGTACGTAAAAACGCTTCTCGGTTAAAGGTTTTCGGTGTCGACGGAGTTGCCCGAGGCGTACCGCGGCCGCGTGCGTCCGAGCTCGCGGGAACAGAACGCTTCCAACTCTTCCTCCAGTGCCACTGCCATGGGCATGGTGGTCGTCGGGGTGGCCAGGTAAAATCAATCAATACCAAAAAAAATTGTATATCAATATTTAAGACAAAGCTCTATGAGAAGCCTATTATTTAAATGGCCTCCATTCTTATCTTCAGGATCCACAGAACGCGCCTGTTGGCGTCTCTATCGGGGTTGAAGTTGGAGGCGGAGATCACGTCCCTGCAAGCGTCGCTGTCCGCGTCACGCGCGCGCCAGTGGTCGCTCAGCGGCAACCTGGGGCGGACGGCCATCGTGCTGCTGGAGGGGCCGGCGCCCAACCACCAGTCAGTCTTAGTACTTCTTGTTTACTTGACGTGGGATATAGTTTGGGAGCTGATAAGCGTGACTAATATTAATATTTTTGTCAGGACGGTGGTCCGTGTGAGCGTGGGCAAGAGCCAAGCGCTGTACACGTGGGAGGGTGGACGACTGGGCGCCACGGCGCTGGCGTCCATCGGCAGCGTGCGCGTGGACCTGCCGCAGCACCCCGTGGCGCTGCACGGCGTCATGACGCGCTCCAGCCGGCAGCTCTCCTCCACCCTGCAGGTGAGGACTCGCACCACTGCTCGGTGCTGCGTGTGAGCGTGCGCAAGAGCCGGCGTCCATCGGCAGTGTGCGCGTGGACCTGCCGCAGCACCCCGTGGCGCTGCACGGCGTCATGACGCGCTCCAGCCGGCAGCTCTCCTCCACCCTGCAGGTGAGGACTCGCACCACTGCTCGGTGCTGCGTGTGAGCGTGCGCAAGAGCCGGCGTCCATCGGCAGTGTGCGCGTGGACCTGCCGCAGCACCCCGTGGCGCTGCACGGCGTCATGACGCGCTCCAGCCGGCAGCTCTCCTCCACCCTGCAGGTGAGGACTCGCACCACTGCTCGGTGCTGCGTGTGAGCGTGCGCAAGAGCCGGCGTCCATCGGCAGTGTGCGCGTGGACCTGCCGCAGCACCCCGTGGCGCTGCACGGCGTCATGACGCGCTCCAGCCGGCAGCTCTCCTCCACCCTGCAGGTGAGGACTCGCACCACTGCTCGGTGCTGCGTGTGAGCGTGCGCAAGAGCCGGCGTCCGTCGGCACTAAACTTCTATAAACGCCAAAGATATAACCATTATCAAATTTCTCTTGAGAGAGGTGCTTTAGACCACACGACTGAAGGAAATTTTTTTTTTTTCAAAATAAAACAATGCATGAAAGAGAAACTTGAAAAATAATACCGATTAGCAGAGCCATCTCTCATGACGGCATTGCCTTTCTTCACAAGCTCCTACTACTTAATTCACAATTATGCCGTTAAAAGACTAAACGGATTTGGCGCTGGACATACTTGTGTTGTGTCGTAGTTTAGCAGTGTTACTACAGATGGCGCTTTATATGTTTTTGTATGTATTTCTTTAAGTTTTACTCTAAAAATAGCTAAATAACGAATTGTACTTTTTTAGGAACTAGGCGTAACTAGAACTTCGTCTCGTCTCTCTCGCGGTGGAGGAGTAGGAGGGGGATTGCCGGAAGAGGAGGAAGAGAGAAGTCCCCCTCCCGCACCGCGGCCCACACCTCCGGCGCCGCCTTCGGATCCCCTGCTGCAGCCTTTGCAGCTACAGTTCTCACTAGTATTGCAGGTATTGTGGCCCCTAGTGCAGGATCGTGATCACCATCTAGATACAAAAACATTGCCAGTGTTATATTGGTAACATTTCTGCCTTTTTTCTGTAGGGGGAAAAATCCTCATGGACACATGTTGGGTATTGCCGGACTCCTTCCGGGCTAAAACTTCTTCTACCTTCTAAACGCTGGTGTCTCGGCCTTATAGTCTACCACCAACGTCGCGAGTCTCCAAATTCTCTCTTTCATCCTTGTACTTTGCCCTCATTGTATATTCTATTAACATTTCTGAGTTAGTTATAATAATTTCTATATATGTACCGTTCCCGCAGAGCCTGAGCGTGACGGCAGCGCTGCTACCGTCGCTGCAGGCTCAGTACAAGATGGAGCGCGTGCACAGCGCGGGCGTGACGGCGGGCCGCGCGCACTTCACCGTGGACCTGCCGCACCACTCGCTCAGCTTCGTCACCAAGCTGCAGGTGCGTGCCATTCACCGCTGCGACAGAACAGACAGTACCCGCGTTGGTGCGTCCAAGCATTACATCTCGATTGCGTGCGTCCAAGCATTACATATCTTTAGCATTACATCTCGATTGCGTCTATTCTAAGACTCATCATATCAGCTAATCGGTCCTCTGAAGGACATAGGGATTTCGTAGAGACTTCTAAACATCACGATCCTGAGCCGTCTGCATCCAGCGAATCCCTGCGACTTGTTTGATGTCGTCCATATGGTGGAGAGGGGGGGGGGGGAGGTGGTCGACAAACACTGCGGTTTCTAGTGCAAGGTCGCCGTTCCAGCACTTTCGGCTCTTCGAACTGGCCCCGCCCATTGTTATTTTAGCGCGCGACTCGTAGAGCTATGTCGTTGACTTTGGTTCTTCTGCGTATCTCGTCATTTATGAGATATGCCGAGCACAGCTTGTTACATCACCTCACACCAAGTCCATAGTTAGCGACCAAGTCTCGGAACCATAGGTCATCACTGGCAACGCGTACTGTTCGAAGACTTGTCTTTTGGCACTAAGGATTTTCGGACGAAAAGATATAGCGATTCCCGAATGATGACCAGCCGAGTTCGTTAGCCGCATTCTAACCTTATTCTAAATAATGATGATGATTATAAATGTCGTTTAGAGCCATAGCTAATATCCAGTGACACCAACAGGTGACAGAAGCGAACATCCCGGCCGCTGCGTCGGTGGCGCTGCCGGCGGTGTCGTGCCGCGCGCGCGTGCTGGACTGCGGCGAGCCGGCGGCCGACGCGCGCGCCGAGCAGCAGCCGCCCGCCGACGGGGCCAACGGCGCCGACGCCGCCGACGCCGCTGATACCGGCCAAGGTAAGCTTTATGTGCATTCAATCTCAGGACCATACGACGAATCCTTTCGACGACTAATCGACCCTTTTTGAATCTATCAACTAATCTACCTACTTTTGAAAAAGCTTTTTTAACAGACTCAGAAGTGATTACAAAAATAAGAAATCTAATGTCAAACAAAGGTTATGATTCACTTCATTTGTCAGGACAACTTAATTAACAAATCAAACTGAAAACAAAATAAGACCCTAGAATGGCAGAGAATGACTTTGAGTGAAGTCACGCACTTGTGAACGTTGTGTGTAGGGTTAAAGGTACCTTTGAATGTTAACAAACACTACCCTTTTCCACAAGTCACTCTCCCCGCCTATACCAAGTAACCCATAAAGAATTACAGTACAAGAGATGTGGACGGCTCGAACGCCACGAGCACACTGAAGCCGTCCCTACCGCAAGTCGTTGCAATGCGGCAATAACAGCTTCTGCACTTAAGTAACTATTTTTCCACGATGAGTCCATTCTTTTAATAACGCGAATCTTTCTACTTCAAATAAAAACTTTTTAACAATAAAATTGAAACAACTTGGGAGAATACAATACAAAATTACTGAAACTTTTTTTGTGGAAATTAAACGGGACCAATCCAAATCAGACCAGTCAACCCTTTTTTAATGACTCCAGTCAATCAACAAATACTTGTACATTGATGTAACTGGTGCAGCGCTCGGCTAACATCTTGAACAAAAACCGGCACAGTGAGGGAAAATTCGCGCAGGTACACTATATGACAATGGACAAGGTGGACTGATTTACTATTAGCAGGCGCGCGCGCGCTCTGTATTACCCCGCGTTCCCTTCGCCCTACCAAAGAGACCGACAAATCGACTACTGCGCATTTAAATGGATTGTTCAAGATGTTTGCCAAAAATTATAGTGCTGATTGTTCACTGACTGGTGCCATTGCTCCGCAGCGGCGCCCGAGGGCGTGGTGCTGCGCGCGGGCCGCTACCTGTCCGCCACGGCCGACATCGGCCTGTTCGAGCACACGCTGTCCACCGACCTGCTCAACCACCTCGTGTTCGTGCAGAAGGTGTTCATGAAGGTATTCACATTATAATCAACTAGCAGACGCCCGTTTATTCGTCCTCAAGCAAAACCCTTACCCTTAATTTCAAAGAACAGACTTTCATATAAAAAAGAAGAAATACTGTATTGCACACAAAAATACAGTAACAAATAAAAACATTAAAACAAATAATAATACACACACACAGAGTTAGTTACTTGGTTGTTGTTGTCGATGGGTTTGAATTTTTGTATGATGTACGAATATGATAATTCTTCCATTGACACTTAGAAATTAGTAATTTATTTCTAACTTAATCATCAAGTGTTTTAATTAATTTGTAATACTCGGGGAATTATATTCTCATACGAAAATAATATTGCCTAAAAATTTCTTTCCTAAGAGACACTTGTCTTAGTACAATTTTAGAATACCAGATTTATTAGATTTCAAAATTGTAGGAAGTCAACGAAGTAGTTCAGAAAGTGTACGGAGGAGAAAAGCCTGTGCCGCTGTGGAACGAAGAAGAGGTGTCGTCATCTGCGTTCAGCAGAATACTGTTCTCCCTACTCATCAGAATCAAAGTAAGTCTGAAATCTTCTCATTTATAGAATTTAACCTCTGACAAAGATTTGCATTACTCTACAAACAGGATGTCGAATTTATTGTGTATAATGTCAAGTCCACATCCTAAGGATGCTCCAGTTTCTGAACGTTGCGTTGTGGTTTTTTTATCGGTTGTGGAATTTTAGCGTAGTAAAAATTCTCAAAATTTCCTACAAATTGGCAGGATAAATAGATTGGGCACTAATTCGTCGTCATCAACCCATATTCGGCTCACTGCTGAGCTCGAGTCTCCTCTCAGAATGGAGGGGTTAGGCCAATAGTCCACCACGTTGGCCCAATGCGGATTGGCAGACTTCACACACGCAGAGAATGAAGATAATTCTCTGGTATGCAGGTTTCCTCACGATGTTTTCCTTCACCGTTTGAGACACGTGATATTTAATTTCTTAAAATGCACCAAAGTTGGATGTGCATGCCCCGAACCGGATTCGAACCCACACCCTCCGGAATCGGAGGCAGAGGTCATATCCACTGGGCTATCACTGCTGTTTAAACTGTACTTGTTTATTTGTGTGCAGCGTATCCAACTGACGGCCACGACGCCGAGCAACTCGGCGGTGCGGCTGGAGACGGGCGCGGTGGAGTTCGAGCTGTCCAACCGCGTGCAGAACGTGCCGCAGCCCGCCGGCCCGCACGGGCTGCGGCTCTTTGCGCGTGCGCAGGTATGCTTATGTTTCATTGGTTCATCCTCATTATCATCAGCCGATAGAGCGCCGCTGACTGTACGCTTGTCTTAAGGACTTCAAGACAATACAGATTTGAGTCTGCATTAACGGGGCTACCTGCAATAATAGGGTAGTTGTCTCATATCTTTAATATAAACAATAACAATTTTGTGTAGTACATGGAATAAGGGTCTGAAATATAATTTCAATAATGTATAAATTAAGGATTTCTTATAAAGCTTAATTTAAATATCACGAATTTTTTTAAATTTTCTAAACGTCAAAAACGCTGTCGTCCATTATGTGACGTCACTAACACACTTAATGTACTAAACATCGAACTAATATTTTTGTCAAATGCTCCATTTGTATGGTATTTATTATGGTAACGTCATGAAACAGCTGAAATATAGACTGTCATGGCCGACAGGCGCGTCGCAAAAAAAATATGATTTTTTTTTAGTCTAGTAGAAAGAAAAAAAAGTTTCAACTAGCCTATTCACTTGATATCTTCGATGGGGTTTGACCAACACTGCGATTTTCAATGAATAGATGATGGTAACCATGTAAAATACATGTTCAAAGAACCGATGATCATTTGGGGTCCCAAAATGTAGGAATGGTTACACCGGAAATTATATTGTTGATTGATCCCCCACTAAAAAACTGACGACTTCGGGCGGGTCGTGGTATATGAAAGTCACGGTAGTCGAGAGGTCTATGTCCAGCTGTGAAATCTGTTGGGTGATGATGATGGTACTATTGAGTACTTCACCTACCACTGACTATTTTGTGCGTGTAACGTCTTTTTTTTTACCGGTCTGAGTGACACCAACATTATGGCGAAATGTACGTGTAAAGTGAATAACATAAATAATGGTTCACTTGCACAGGTGGACGTGAACCTGAGCCTCGGCCAACTGATACGCAACGCGATGTTCGAGGAGGCCGAGCCCGAGTTCCAGCAGTACGCCTTCTTCAACACCAGAATAGGTATGTGCAAATAAACAAAGTTCAAACACGTATTATTTACTTATTATCGTTAGTGTTATTTATATTTTAATTTATTATGAATGAATCTCATTGCTTATGACTAAGAGCTCGTATGGGTTAGTAGGGCATACTCCGACGTTGTATCACGTGTGTTTTAGCCGTGTTTCACAATATTCTCTCAAATGATCGAAAGCTCTTATCATTATGTTAAATCCCCTATTATGTTAATATGATAAATTACTTGTACCGCATTTATACAGGTCATTGTGGTACATGATTTAAGAATAACATAAATAGCGAAGCTTAAAGACTTCATAACTCTTTTTCTGATATGGTCCTCGACATGTCATAAAACCATAGTTTTTCCTCAGCGATGCGCAACGCGTTCCAAGACGAGATAGTGTGCGAGGACGACAAAGAAGTGGTGCTCATCACCCTGAAGCGGCCGCTCATCTACATCCAGCCGGTGGCGGTGGACAAGGCCATCCTGGTGTGGCTCAACTACAAGAACGCCTACGAGTACTGGAACGAGAAGCGCCTCAGCCTCACCAAGGAGGTCCTCACTGCCACTCAGCAGGTCTTCGAAAAGGTGAGCATCCACCACTCCACAACATTGCAAAAATTGGAGCATCGCCAAAAGGCGCGCTGTCGATTCTATACAAGATTTATTTCGAAAAGTATGCCTAGGAACTTCCATCTAGTTCTTCCTTCACGTTTTCATCATAGACATCGCAGGAATCTGCATTCATACGTAGTTGACGTCCCTTGGACTCGTACGAAGCGTTTTGGCTCTCCGCACTTTGGTTCGCACTGCGAAGTTATGGAGTGCCTAGCCAAGTCAAGAATGGTGAGCCGTGATAGCCCAGTGGATATTACCTGTGTCTTCGATTCCGGAGGGTGTGGGTTCGAATACGGCCTGGGGCATGCACCTCTAACTATTCAGTTGTGTGCATTTTAAGAAATTAAATATTACGTGTCTCAAACGGTGAAGGAAAAACACCATGAGGAAACTTGCATACCAGAGAATTTTCTAAATTATCTGCGTGTGTGAAGTCTGCCAATCTGCATTGGGCCAACGTGGTGGATTATTGGCCTAACTCCTTTTCATTCTGAGAGGAGACTCGAGCTTAGCAGCCGAATATGGATTGATAAGGAAGTCAAGAATGAATAGACACCTTCTAGTCAAGCGCTATCTTAGGCTTATTGCTTGCCATAAGGCTTTATTGCAGCCAAGCGCAGGCCTATACATTATACATCGTAAAATAAAAGAAATCCGTGTCCGTGAACGTTCGCGCGCCGCAAATGAAGCGCAAACCCTTTGAATCGGGACAAAATACCGACAGCGATCGGGGAACGGCCTCTACACTCACAGTTAACGTCGCGAACGCTGATAGTATAAAGCAGGCCGTAGATTCCTACGGAACCCATATTTAGCTCACTATTGAGCACGATTCTCCGACTTATAGGGGTTAGGCTAATAGTCCACCGAATGTGGATTGGCAGACTTCACACACATAGACAATTAAGAAAATGTATTTCGTTCACCGTTTTGAAACACTTCATATTTAATTTTGAGGTCGGATTCCAACCTACGACCTCCGAATCATTAGCAGAGGTAATATCCACTGGGCTATCACGGCTCTCTTCAAATAGTAGTTAAATAAAAAGACTTTGTAGTTTCTATGAGCACGATAGTTATCATACTATATTTTGTAGGTGCAACTGACTTCCAACATATCCCCGCCCCACCTCAGCACGTTGTTCCTGCAGCTCAACGTGGACGACATCGGCATATGTTTGCCGCTCAACCAGCCTCCAATGGTAAGTGTTAATAATATTGTCTCTTTGTTTTTCATTCTTTATTGCACAGGAAAATGTACAAAGGCTATAAACATAATGCTGTAAGACATTTTCTATTAGTGTGATGTTGACAGATACTTAATAATTTAATGTGTAAAAAAATATGTTGTCTCATTTTTATTTATTTCGTTCGGACTCTGAAAGTGAAACAGTAGAAAGTATGTTGGTACTCAAAAAATTTATGCACCGAAATATTTATGTATTGAATATCAGCAGCAGGCTACCTTCTGAAATGATGTATTCCCATACGTATGAGATTGGCATGAGAAAAAATCATGTGAAATTGAGCACACTTTCATCATATATTCTTGCATAGATATTAAATTAATACCCCTCGATCCGTGTACAATTTTTTCAAAGTTAGACATTTAACAGACTGTTCTTTAACAAAAGTTAACCTTCAGTTACTACGCATTCACACTAACGCGTTTGGTCTTTCATCTTACCCCTTATATCCAAAGTCAATGGGGATGATGACTAGGTTTGAATATATTGATTTTTATGATACATTCGGGTAAATAGGGTCAATGTTAACTAATTTATACATAAAAAGCAAATATTGTCTGGATATTTGCAAAATAAATGAGATTATAAAATTTCAAAAACTATTAAAAATATTTTATCGTAATTAGATGAAAATTTATACAGTTTTAGCTTCCTTACATTAAATGTGACATTTTTTAATATATGAACTATAAGCATAAACGCACAAATAACAAAGATATTAGTAATTTTGTTTGAACGCGCATACAAATCTAACGATCATTACATTGCCTATGACGTCATTATTTCGAGCCATTTTGTATGGGGCGTTTTTCAGGGATCCGCGGCAGCGCCGCAAATCTGACTCTTTAAATCCCTGTAGCTCCGAAAGTAATGATCACAGATACCCTGTTCCTTTTACAAAATTGCTTTACTATTAGTATACTCTTAATTTATATACAATTTAAAAAACTGTCATCATCCCTATTGGACTCCCCGGAAAAGCTTAACTATAGCTTGACAATACATTATCTCCGATCAGTCGACATGGGGCCGAGGGTACGAGCTGGACTCCCGCGGGGCGGTGGTGGTGACGCTGGAGAGCACCAGCATATCCGCGTGCAGCTCGGGCTCCCTCGTCAGCAAGGGGCGCTTCGTGGGGCTCTGCCTGCGGTTCGCCGACGACTTCGAGGCGTCCCTGGACGACTGGAAGCCCGACCCCGGTGAAGCGTGCATCAACGTGTGCGCCGTGTCCGAGGGGACGTACGAGGTGTGCAGTCGGACCACGGCGGCGAAACATAACGGTACGTCATTTAACTGCTATTTTAGCACATACTATTAAGGAAGCCCCGGAATGCTAAATTTGCATTGTGGGGACTGATTACTTTTGGTAGGTTAAATGATAGGGAGAATAATAGGTTATTTATATTTTTCGCTTTTAGCTGTGGAAAAAAAAACTACAGACTTTAAAAGAAGTTTTTATTACTTTGGCTTCTGAAATTGTCGGAAAATTTTAGCAATTAAATTCCTTCAAAACAAGTAAAAAAATAATCGCGCACGTAACTGGAGAATTAAAATATAAGGGTTTTATTTTGTAACTTTGTGACCCACCCATTTCATCACAATACGCTCAAATCGGTAGATTTTCAAAATGCACATCTTTTAGTAATTAACACTAATCTACTGAATCCTAATCTGACGTGCTGGTTGAGTATTTCTGAGGTTAGTTTTTTTTTGTTGCCCTAAACGAACCCCTAATATTAAGGGCTCATACTTAGTGGAGGTACTCAACAACATGCAAGGTATAGTCCCTTATGTTTATCTGCCGCGCTCGAGTAACTGCAAAAATCTCCTCTTCGGCTCCCCTACTATAAGGAGGGAAGACTGGCCCTGCCCGGGCTTTCCTCCTTATGTGAGCTTAGGCCACCACCATGTCCATCCAAACCGGGTTGGTGGACTTCGGATGGTATTGTTGAATTCGTTAACGACCATTATGAAATATCAATGATAATGACCGGGACCAACGGCTTAACATGCTCTCCGACGCACGGAGCTGAGAATTTTATGTGACAAGAAGAAAGAAAATCTTAGAATCTCATATAGCCCGACCCAAGATCTCGTGATTCGTATGTCTACTCTAAACTCAAATTATTAACGCGACAATACGTGTTTGAAAGTTAGCTTACATTTTTTGTGGCGGAGGTGCAACTTAAATCATCACGGCGGAAAATAATTATTGTTTAAAGTACAAACTTTTTACAGAGAACGCCAAATGGTTCCTCAACGTGTCGTGGCAAATGGAAGGCGTGGACATTCACCTCGACGTCAACGTCGGCAAACAGCTGTCAGCGCTGGGGCACACGCTCACCATGCTCACAGGTAGGAATCTGTGGCGTGCACTTCACACATTCATTAAAGTACTGCATACCCTAAGAGTTGTCTTCTTAGTGCTTATTAAATACAGATTTTTCCAGCTTGCTTAATTTTAGTGCTAGTGCATACTCTGATCGACAACTTTATACACGCCACTGGTTGGAATACTGTATACTGGCTGTCCACATCCCACACTCCCGTGGGAATACAGAGATAAGATATAGCCCATGGCACTCACAAATATTTATTTTCACTTTTTTGTGATAAATGAGTTTTCAAAATCGGTTAACTTAACTTACCCTCTTTATAATAGAATATACTATTCACTACATTTTGGTACTGATAACTCGAGCAGTTGTATAGAAATATCAAATACTTTTTAGGTTTTGAAGAAGAAGATCCTCTCAAAATGGACTATGAAAGCGATTTGGATGACGAAGCGGACAACAGCAAAGATTCGCAGGTATAGAAGAAATGAAATGAAATTTATTGTTAAAATGAGTCCTTTTACAATGGTGCTGAGGACCCTGATTTCAGTTTGAATAAACCTGTATCTCAGGATCCTCAAATCATCGAATATTTCTTCAAACGAATATAATATCTCAGGATAGATATTATTTTCGTTTGTGTGTAAAACTGAAGCATTAGAATACAAATCATGTCATGCTTTAGAAAGGCGAAGGCAGCCTTATCAGAACTTTTGGTAGAGTCCTGCGAGAAAATCGAATTAATTATTTTAAACACTTGCATAACCTCCACTTCACTTGTGCACATAACTATATTGAATTAAAATGCATTCTACTTTGAGCAATTAAACTCTAAAAAGCAGCAAATGAATTAAAATAAAACGTGAGCTACATGTAATTTTTACTATTTCCTTTCCAAAACTTGAGCAGCTTCAATGAATGCGTTGTTTCCAGGAGAGCATAGTGTTCCGGCGCAAGTACACGGACCACCTGCCCGCCTTCGTGTTCGACACCAGCATCGACGCCAAGAAGCGCTCCAAGCTCATCGAGAAGGAGATGACGGAGCAGGCCAAGATCATCACCGACCTGCGCTCGCTGGGCGCCTCGCACAGCACCGTGGAGTACGAGATGCGCAGGCTGCACGACCTGGAGGCGCTCGTGTTCAAGGACTTCCGAAGGTACATCTTTGAAAACGAATGCTTTACGTACTTCTGACAAAGTATTTACGATTGGGACATAGTAGTCACACTTGAGAAATTTGGCAATCCATTTTTTAAGTAAAACTTAAGCAACGTTACGAAAAGTGTAATCGGGCGAGACTTAAGATGTGTGCTGCCATCTACAGGCATAGAGAAACGGTGTTTGTTATTTTACACTACCAGTAGATGGCGTTGTTAGAGAACTTTGAAACAATCCCTGTCTGTTCACTTCAAGAACCTGTATGCAGTTATGTCTGAATCTCATAGATGGCGCTTTGTGTAACTTAGCTTAGATAAGCTAACTTTTGTTTCGATAAACACGAAGCGTCAGTGTCATGAGAAATTAAAGTTGAAGTAAAACTTCATTACGCACTTTGCGAGAAGCTGCTGAACGAACATTGCAAGGGAGAGCTGAAGAAGTTTTACTTTCATTTGGTCCAAAGCACACTCGTTTTTTTTTGTTAAGAAAAATTTAATTTCGTGTAATACTGACTTGCCGGACGTGTGCAGGGACATGATCCAGAAGCTCCGGCGCCAGAGTGTGCGCGCCAGCTCCATCACCAAGGGCAAGCTGGGGCTGGGCTCCAACCGCAGCCACTCGTTCGTGTCGGCGCCGCCGCCCGACGAGCCGCCGGGCGCGGGCGTGGTGGGCGCCGAGTCGGGCGAGACGCTGCTGCTGGCCGAGGACGACACGCGCCTCGCCGACATCATCGAGGGCGCCTCGTGGAGCTCCGCTGACAGTGACCCTCTTACAGGTGCGAGTTCTTTAGCGGACGCGTCTAGTACGTAATATAAACATATTTGTAATTTTGTTTGAACACCCATATAAATTTAATGATTTTACAAATCGACGACGTCATCCTTTCGTGCTATTTACTACGGAGTGTTAATGAGCGACCCGCAACAGCGCCGCAAATATGTCTCCATATATCCCTGTAGCTCCGGTAGTTATAATCGCAGATATCGTGTTACTTCTTCGAAATTGCTTTTCTATTAGTATACTCTTGATATATGTACGAGTATTTACAGTTTAAAAAACTGCCATCATCTCTATTATGCATCTTTTAACCTCAGACTAAATACATAAGGACTAGTATCGCACCCAAATTCACGAACAAAATTTTCTGCCATTTTCTAAGAAAAACGAGCTTAGATTTCATACATATCTTATACTAAACTAGCAGTTTTTGTTCGTTTTTTACACCATTTAACTACACAAAAAACCTTTTTTTACGGAGGTTTTTATCAATGTTTCATAGTTTACAAGGTTGTAAACTATGAAACATTGATAATATAGAGACAGTGTTTATAATCGCATAAGATCGTTGATCATATACTTTGGCAGAAAAATAATGTCTTGCGAGGCAGGTCTTTATCTAATTAGTCTGAGCTTTCAACGGTTGTCGCACAGGCGCAGGTCCGTCGCGCTCGTCGTCGCTGCGGGGCCCGCGGGGCGAGGCGCGCGAGGGTCGGGAGGCGCGCGGGCGGGTCACGTTCCAGGGCGGCGTGCAGCGCCAGAGCTCGCTGCCGGCGCCCTGGCCGCCGCACCTGCACCTGTCCCGGGAGAGCCTCGACACGGGGTGAGAGCGGACTGTGTCCGTAGCGAACATTCTGTGTGTCACATTCATTTTATTTATAAACAAGCCGAAGCCCCTCGGTTTCATCCGCATAGTTTCCGTTCCCTTGGGTATACGGGATTAGTTAAAGAGATTTCGAATTTGGTTTAGTGTATACAAAGACCTCCCTTACAACCTCACAAACTTTTGCTCTTTACAAAATTGGTATTGATTTGGCGCTAGTATTTTCATTGTTTATGATGAAATCAACCTAAGTTGAATGGATAATCATGATGATAAAAATATGACGTAAAGATTTAGTAGATCTTTTAAAGATTTAGTAGAGAAGTTAAATAAAAAAAAGGTTTTTGGAATACGGATTATACGCGTCTCTAAAAATTACGGGTATTGATTACTTCTCTTACCGCAACTAAATCTTATCTATAGCTTGGCAAGTTCATAAATGACTCTCCCATGATATGCGAGTGACGGGGGAAGGATTGCGTGGGTGTGAAGTCGTGCGCTCTGGACATCGCTACCCCCCTCCCGGTCCGCGCGGACCATCGGGACTGTTACGAACGAATTTGCCAAGCTATACATAACAATAGTTTTAGTTATATGAATTGGTTATATATAATAGACTTAAATTTTTACCATTATCATAATTTGACGTTTCATAAGTGCTTGCTTGTAAACTAATTGAATAAAATGAACTTGGAGTTAAGTTTGATAATAATGATTGTAGCAGCAGTCGCGCGGCTTTGGGCCCGAGCCAGGCGGGCGAGGCCAAGCCCAGCAAGAGCAAGACGACGGAGCCCAACATCGACTTCGAGCTGGACGTGAAGGTGCACATCAACAGCGGCAAGTGCGTGCTGCACACCAAGGAGCCCGGCCGCGACGACGACGACAAGATGTGAGCCGTAGAGCGATGCCTTATTGTCGCGTTACGTTACGTTGCGTTTATATATGGAAAACGACGCATCGTCGACGCAGTGTCGTTTTCCCTGTCCCTTACATATTTATTGTTAAAGTTTTCAACAATTATATATTACGTCTCGCGTTTCGCAAAAAGGTCACGACATTCTTTGTGTGACATACATCAAGACCTTTGGACTTGTATCACACTCAAATTCACTAATGAAATTGTCTATCGTTTTATTAGGGCGTAAACTCACACATTGAAAATATTTAACACCAATAATTGTATGTCCTTACACTCACACAACTATAAATTTAAATCGTTAATACAAACACATGTAATTTTAACACAATGAAGCATCGATTCTGTAGACGCAGTTTGGCAGAGTGGTAACGTCTAGCGAGCAGATCCTCTGGTAATTGGACTGAGATAAAGACAGACAAACAGAATGTCAAACTATGACAACAATTTTTTTAATTTGGCCTTAGATCGGAGGTTTTAATTTGGAAAACATATAATTCTAAGGAGGCCAAAAATGCGCACAACTAGTGTCAAATATATATGCGCAAAATTCAACTTTTCCATTATTATTTACATATTATTATGTAATGTTAGCGACGCCGCAAAAGTATTTCTGATCGGTCCGTGAGCTCACCCTAGGGGTCATGCCTGAAAATCAGCACTACAGCTCTCAACTGTAGTATCGAGCTGAGGCAGCGCCCCTTTCAGCTGAATTTCTTTATTATATTATTATACTAAGTACAGACAGGGGAACTTTGTAATTTAAGTAGGTATCTTTAAGTAGTTTGTAAGCTCTGTTAGTATTAGTTTGTAATTTCTTCTTGATTTTTTAAATTTGTTTTTTTTTAGCTGAATAAAGAATTTTATTATTATTATTATTATTATTAATGTTTGTACAGCGGCAGCAGCAAGTCTCGCGTAGGCCGGTCAGCGTCGGGTGGACTGGGAGACACGCGGCGCGCGCGCCTGCCGCCGCCCCCCGACCTCACCGTGTTCCAGGTCCCCGGCCTACAGCTCAAGGTCAGTGTGTTTTCGACAGGAGTTAGCTAGTGTCTACCGGGCTGGGCCACACTTGCTGTCGCCCCCGCAAATTGCGTTGCGGCTGAGTTCAACTCAAAAATTAACAGTTTTCGAAAAGAAAAAAGTGAGAAGTGATTAGTCCATCCATCAGTTTCATTTCAGTGAAAAAAAAATAGAGCATGGCCAATTAAAAGCCAATCAAATCAGAAATGAGGAGATCCCGCAGAAGAACCAATGTCACCGACATCTATTTTTCTGTGATGGACGTTGGGGTCCCAAAATGCTATAATGCCGACCCCGCACCGCAGAAAGAGCAGTATTGGTCGACCCCCCACCAGGTGGACTGACTTTATCTAGCGAGTCACAGGGATTTGCTGGATGCAGACGACTCAGTATCGCGAAGTTTGGAAATCCCTACAATAGGTCCTGCAGTAGACGTCCATCGGCAGGTATGATGATGATGAACTCAAAAAGTGATTGCGTCCAACTTTTTTGACATCTACTCACAGCACAAGGAAGTGTACCCAACATTTTAATTCTTCACCATGAAACCAGACAAATTTTTGTGGACGCTTACAAATTGTAAAACCCCATAATATTTTAGTGACGTCAACGTCAAGTCTCCCGTGGACCCTGGAGGTCCTGGACCACATTGGAAATTAATCTACACTTTAAAAACATTAAACATTTTTAAACTGACCTCAGATGTCTCATCAACAAAATGCAATACGTTTTTGCAGGTACATTACGAATCAAAGACCCTAGCAGAAGAGTCGGCATCTCCTCAGACGATGCCCAGCGCACCGCTCAACCCGAGCGCGCGCAAGGTCGGCACCAAGAAGGCGTCTCTGTTCGCCTGGATCACGCTGCAGAGTATACCCGAGGAGACCATCATCAGCCCACATATCCTAGAGTTCCTCGAGCAGACCCTGGAGCCCATTCCCACGAAGACATCCTTCACGGCTCCAACTGGTATGTATCAAATTAGTAAGAAGTATAACTTAAAATGCTTAGTGTCAATAAATTAAAAAAAAAACACCGGTCCAGATATCTTTAAGCAATCGAAAGCCTCCGTGTTGAAAGCTTTCTGCTTATTAATGCGATTATAACTTGTGATCTTGGGTTTGATAATGATAATGAAAGTAGATTTCAAGTTTATTCAGTTGAATGCTTTAGCTGGAGCTAGTCAGATCAAACGTCGAACGAAACGACGTCAAAAACGCTGTTGTGCATTGTGTGACGTCACTAACTTGATGTACTAAACGTCGAACTAATTACTAACTAATAAATTTATGTCAAAAGCTCCATTTATATGGGATTTGGGATTATAGTGACGTCATGAAACAGTTGAAATATAGACTGGCATGTCATGACAGGCGTTTTGGCTCGTATTGTCAAAAATATATTTAATAATTAAAATTTTCAATCTCATCTCAAAAAAACATAAAAAAAAATTCAATCTAGTAGAACAATAATAAACTATTTAAGACCATTTAAAAAAGTGTCAAGTAACCTATTGTTCGATACAGAGACAGAGAGCGCACGCAACCGCTCGAGCGGGCCCGCCGGCGAGGGCGCGGACGCGGGTGCGGACGCGGGCGCGGGCGCGGGCGGCGCGGAGGGCTACGGCCAGTACGTGTACGCGTCGTTCCCCGTCGACGTCATCGTGCACTTCCACACGCGCCCGTCCGCCTTCCGCTTCAGCTGCCTGCCCGCGTCGCGCGTCGAGTGCCTGCTGCAGCTGCCCAGCCTGCAGATCGTCTTCAGCTCCAAGCGGGCCTCCGACGAGTGAGCTTCCATACATTACTTTCTATCATTAAACTCTTGTAAGCAGAGACGAGACGAGGCGATAGAGACGGCAAAAAGACCGAGTGCTCGAATGATCCATGCACAAGAAGAAGAATGGCATGTTGTCTCCGATTAGTAGTAAAAGAACAGTTCAGAGTAATCATCATTGATTGATAGTGATTATTGATACTACACACTTCACATCTCATCAACTCGTTGCCCATACATCTTCGTTATGTTACTACTTAAATGGTTTCCTCTAAATAACACTAATAAACAAGTTGTCTTTGAGTTGCAATAATTGTTGTTGAAGTCTTTCTTTTCTATTATTATACAAGGAGACGGATATCTTAGTATTCCATGTATTTACGGTAAGGGTGCTGGATATCGTGTGACCCAAATTTATAATATCAAGATTTTTTGTGAAAATATCAAGAAGTTAGTTTAAACTGTAACTATCCAGGGAGATGGCCGAGCCAGCGATCGCGATGGGCGGGCTGAGCGTGACGGGCTGCCTGGCCGACTTCTCCGTGTACATCTTCCACCCGTACGGCGGCAAGAAGTCCAGCCTGAAGGAGGCGCAGTGGTCGCCGCTGGCCGACACCGAGCGCAAGGATTCCCTCTCCATCAACGTGGAATTTGTGAAGTTCCATCTGTCGCGGTTCAGGAAACTTGACCTGCACGCTGACCACGACCGATCCAAAGCTACCGTTCGGTTTTCTAGTGAGTATTGTCATTTGAACAGTCGGTTTTCTTTTGCAAGATATTTTGCAAAACTAAAATTAAAGCTTTTTTGGAACAATTGTCTGACTTTCGAAGTTTATTTAAATTTGATGAGGCCTCCCTTTCCTCTTAGAAGGAGTCCTGGCACTAATGGACCGTTAAAATATGCTAAAAATTAAGATGATATTTATATGCATCTGCATACAAATGTTTTTAGTTTTTGGCGTTAGCCATCATTATGGACATTCCTAATTTAGATTAGTTGCACGCAACGGCAGTATTGCATACGTTTTGCGATGTTACATACAGTAATCGTGAGCCAACGAACAATGTTAGTCCAAATATGCAGGGAAGTTGAGATATTCTTTTACTTTTTTTGTTACAACGCCCGCATTGCAAAAATTATCTTGCCTTTTTCCTTCCGTGTAAAAATACACTTTTTGCAAGCACTCTGGGTCATCGCTTCAATCAAATCCTGGGTCATCGCTTGTTAGCAGCATAAGTAATAATTGCAGTATAGCCAACATAGTAAAGTATATTTTTATATTACCAGCAATCGTGGATGTGGGTTCGGCGTGGTTCAAGTACGACATGCGGCGGCTGAGCGAGATCCTGGCGTTCCCCAAGGCGTGGTACCGGCGCAGCATCGTGCGCAGGCTGTTCCTCGGCGACGTCAGCGTGCACACTGCGCAGTATGTGGCCTTGCTATCATCACATACTATAGTGTAGCAGCAATGGACGCGGCTCCAGTGGCTCGAGTACGACATGCGGCGGCTGAGCGAGATCCTGGCGTTCCCCAAGGCGTGGTACCGGCGCAGCATCGTGCGCAGGCTGTTCCTCGGCGACGTCAGCGTGCACACTGCGCAGTATGTGGCCTTGCTATCATCACATACTATAGTGTAGCAGCAATGGACGCGGCTCCAGTGGCTCGAGTACGACATGCGGCGGCTGAGCGAGATCCTGGCGTTCCCCAAGGCGTGGTACCGGCGCAGCATCGTGCGCAGGCTGTTCCTCGGCGACGTCAGCGTGCACACTGCGCAGTATGTGGCCTTGCTATCATCACATACTATAGTGTAGCAGCAATGGACGCGGCTCCAGTGGCTCGAGTACGACATGCGGCGGCTGAGCGAGATCTGGCGTTCCCCAAGGCGTGGTACCGGCGCAGCATCGTGCGCAGGCTGTTCCTCGGCGACGTCAGCGTGCACACTGCGCAGTATGTGGCCTTGCTATCATCACATACTATAGTGTAGCAGCAATGGACGCGGCTCCAGTGGCTCGAGTACGACATGCGGCGGCTGAGCGAGATCCTGGCGTTCCCCAAGGCGTGGTACCGGCGCAGCATCGTGCGCAGGCTGTTCCTCGGCGACGTCAGCGTGCACACTGCGCAGTATGTGGCCTTGCTATCATCACATACTATAGTGTAGCAGCAATGGACGCGGCTCCAGTGGCTCGAGTACGACATGCGGCGGCTGAGCGAGATCCTGGCGTTCCCCAAGGCGTGGTACCGGCGCAGCATCGTGCGCAGGCTGTTCCTCGGCGACGTCAGCGTGCACACTGCGCAGTATGTGGCCTTGCTATCATCACATACTATAGTGTAGCAGCAATGGACGCGGCTCCAGTGGCTCGAGTACGACATGCGGCGGCTGAGCGAGATCCTGGCGTTTTCGATTAAACAAAATCTAGGATCTAATCTCTCGAATCTCGGATTCATCATCATCCATCATCATCATCTTATCATATTACCTACTTCAGACTTTAGAGCCAGTGTTTGTTTTAGATCATCCAGTACCAACGTCCCCCTGTCGCCTGTGCTGCCGCAGCGCGAAAAGGCGAAAATGGCTGAACCGCAGAAATCCAAAGGTAATAAAGCCATTATTGTTCTGTAGTTGAAACTAAGAGTAAACTTGACATTATAGAAGCACTATTTTGACGTTTCAGCGTCCTACCTACATAAAAAAACGAAACAAGTGTGCTGTAATCAAGATGATCTGATCTGAGCCACACGGCTGAAGTAAAATTTCACTCAAAAATAAAAAACGCCATCTGTAGGCCGCTGCTATAATTGCATCAGATATAGGTTCTTGAAGTGTACTTAAAGGGATCGTTTCAAAGTTCTGTTAGAATGCCATCTACTGGTAGTTTAAAATAACAAACACTGTTGCACTATGATTATAGATGGCAGCACGCATCGCTCGATTACATTTTCGTAACGCATTCATCAACTTCAAGTTTAGCTTGCGTAATAAGTTTTACTCCAATAAATGAATTAATATTTTGAACTGTTGTTAAACAGACTTTTCGCAGAAAGTGCTTAACTAATTGAGGAACTCTGGTTTTTTAGTCATGAACTTAACACGGCGTAAATTAAACAGCTTGATTTGGATAAGTGTTATAGAACGAACTTTTGGGTAGGGACAACCCACCACCTCCCATGGCCCTTTCAACCTCTTGGTAATTAGGGCCGAATGGAGGGAGGGCGAACCCGGTACTTGCTCTTTGCGTGTTCCCGGGATGCCTTCTTGACTCCCTACAAGTTATTTTCTCTTTTCGGAACTTTTGGGTAGTGTTGAAATATAGTTATATCTGTTCGGTTGTGTATTTCAGAAGACAAGTCTGGCGGCGTGGCGTGGGAGACGCTGGTGCTGTTCGCCGTCAACTTCGAGCGGCTCAATGTGCACATGAACATGGGCAACGTCATGGGCAACGTCAGGTACGGCGGTAGTTGTTTGACTGTAGGCTTTGTATGTTATTGGTTACTAAAGTGTTTTGCACATAGCATGGTTACGGTGACAGTCGCCTGTATGAGGTTCATAATATGTACTATTATCGTGAATCGCGGCAAACTTTCAAGAGTGAATCGAACTGTGACCCGCATTATCCTACATGAAACGAACTGTAATCTATAAATTTTGGTTTTTCTGTTTAACCTGGCTAATCTTTGGAACGGCTGAATTTTAATGTGACTTTCAGTGGAAGATAGAGGTTACTAAGCAATATATAGGCTCTATTTTATCCCGGAATAATCAATGGTTTCCGTGGAATATGTGAAGAACAGAAGTTCAAGTAAACAGAGTCGCGGGTAATGAAAAATACGCATATGCGTTAAACCACACGACTGAAAGAATGCTTCTCTCTCTTGCTGCTACCATAAGATATGAAACGTAACTCTCTATCTATCTTCATTGACCGATATCTTTCCACGATCTCTCACCTCGCCAAATTACACTTTTCTTTAAACATCATGCCTTCATAAGCTTGGCGTCAAGCGTGCGTAAAGAAGTTTTACTTCAATAAGTAATCAAAAGTTGGTGTGTGCAGCTGGCAGTCGCGCTCGCTGGGCGCGTGGGGGCGGCTGAGCATCGGCAGCGCGCGGCGGCGGCAGGTGGCGGGCTGCGTGGCGCTGGGCGGCGCGGCGCTGGAGGCGCGCGGCGGCATCGTGGGCGGCTCCATCTCGCTGGCCGCCGCGCGCGCGCACGCGCTGCTGCAGCAGGAGCCGCCGGCGCACGTGCTGGCGCTGCGGCTGGCCGCGCTGGAGCTGCGCCTGGAGTACATGGGCGCGCCGGCGCTGCTCGCGCGCCTCAGCCGCCTCGCTGCCGCGCTCAGCGACCGCTGGCAGCCGCCCGCCGCCACGCCCTCCGCCAGGTATGTCGCTGTCGCTCGGTACCACCCTACCGACTAAACAATTTAGCTTTCCGGCACGATGTCGTATAAAAACCGAGAGGGGTGTGGATTTACATGTATAACAAGTAAACCCGCTTCCATTTTAGACCGCATCTTCACTTAACATCAGGTTAGATTGCAGAGACAAGTCAGCCCGACTTGTCATTGAGATATAGTTTGAAAATTTACACACCTTAATGGCAAAACATGTTGGAACTAGATCAAGTTGTCCTATATCATTGATAAACTATAATTATATATTGATCAAATAAATACATCATTCATTCAATCCCGCCAGCCGACCGGCAACCATCCTGGGCCACGGCACCCTGAGCTGGCAGCAGCTGCAGATCGCCATCAGTCGCAGCACCACGCCCGACCTGCTGAAGATGCAGCTGAAGCTGGAGGAGTTCTTCACGCAGCAGTTCAAGTCGGGCAAGCGCGTGTTCTCGTCGCTGCACACCGGGCCCTACCCCACCAGGCTGCCCAGGGAGAAAAGAGAACGTGAGTACCTAATGAAAACGGGTGTCCTTTAGACCACACGATCGAATTAAAACTTCTTTCGAAAATTCTTTCTATATAAGAAACAAAGCGCCATCTATGAGCCTCAAGCATAACTGCATCGCAACAGGTTCTTAAAGTCTACAAAAAGGGATTGTTTCAAAATTCTCAAAGAACGCCATCTACTGCTAGTTCAAAATAACAAACACTGTTTCACTATGCTTGTAGATGACAGCACGCATATTAAAAGCATCGCACGATTACACTTTTCGTAACGCATTCACCAAGAAGTTTTACTTAAATAAAACTATTACGCACGCTTGCGTACGTAATGAAGTTGCGTACGTTGGGGAGTAAGCTGGTGAATGTGTGATGCGATAGTTACGAAAAGTGTTATCCGGCGAAGCGAACGAACGTTGTGAGGGAGATATAGGTTAGTGGAGATAGAAAGAAGCTTTTCGTACATTACTGTAGCAGCAAGAGAGAGCTGTGCGCGCGCACATTTGCTTTCAGAAAGAAGAAGCTTTACTTCAGCCGTGTAATTAAAAGCACACTCGTACGGAAGCCTTCATGCGCGAGTTCGAATCGCACGTATGGTCTGTTTCATTTCGTCCTATCTGCTGCTCACTGATCATTGTTGTTAAAGCCTGCGTTTTTATAAACAGAGGCAGCAGCAGCGGCAGCGGCGGCGGCGGCGGCGGGCAGCAGCGAGCCTGCGCAGCAACAAGCGGAGCTGCGCCACCACCGCCACTGGCAGAAGGTGCTGCAACTCATCGCTGCGCATCCGCACGACAAGCTGCATCCGCGCGGTGAGTGCCCGCATAATATGTGAAGATTAGAATGTTGCGGCTGAGTTACAATTACGAATCATAAATTCCTAAAACAAAGTGAGAATTAATTAATTAGTTGTACACAAGTTTTTGATGTCAAAAAAGTAAAGTTGTCGAGTTGTTGCACAAGGAACCTATAAGTTCTTACTTATTTTATTTAGAAAACTCCCCATTCCGTACGAAACCACTATGAATCTGAATTGTGAATTTTGTGTGGAGTTTTTCGTGGACCCCTGGGGGTCTATCTGGACTACTTTGGGTATCAATGCTATAAAATATCAATGTGATTGTGACAGGCACAGTGCTGGGCGGCACGCTGGAGCTGCAGGGCTCCAACATCTCGCTGGCGTGCTTCCACGGGAACAGCCTGAAGGCCAAGTCGTGGGCTCTCTTCAGTCTCAAGGACCCTTGCATCAGCTTCGCCACCGAAGCGCAACAGATCGAAGACGAAGATGGTTAGTTTAAAGTATTCATGAGAGATGCATTTGCTATTCTAGTAAGTAACCACCTAAGAGGCACTCAAAAGTGCAAAAAATCTGCTGATTGAAGTGATCTGGCAGGGAACTAAGACTTATAAATGAAGTTAAATGCCCTCCTAATTTCTTGAATTTGAATTGCTTGTGGGGAGGTACTGAGGAAAAATAATGATTTTCTTGTATTAGTCTTATGGAGTTGGATCTCATTTTGACAGCGTGAATTTCAGACACAGAAGTTTTTTTTTTTTTTTATTCTTTACAAGTTAGCCCTTGACTACAATCTCACTTGATGTTAGGTGATGATGCAGTCTAAAATGGAAGCGGGCTAACTTGTTAGGAGGAGGATGAAAATCTACATCCCTTTCGGTTTCTACACGGCATCGTACCGAAACGCTAAATCGCTTGGCGGTACGTCTTTGCCGGTAGGGTGGTAACTAGCCACGGCCGAAGCCTCCCACCAGCCAAAAAGTTCTGTATAAAGCTCTTTTATCTGATCTTCTTGCGCCCTTTGCTTGCCATGTTGACATGTGGAATGGCGATACAGTTTTACTTGGAAGTTCTTTTAGAATTTCGTGATTAATATAAAACCTTGGTGTGGTGTGCAGGTTCCCCAGAAGTCCACTGCGTGCAGTCACTCACGGCGAGCCTGGGCGAGGGCGCGGGCGCGGGCGCGAGCGCGGGCGCGGCGGCGGGCCACCAGTCGCTGGCCACCGTGTGCCGCATGACGCGCACCGTGCTGTTCCCGCCGCAGTTCAAGACGCTGCACGAGTGGTTCCACTACGCCTTCGCCGACAGCGAGATCGATGGTAACTGTCTGACTACGAGAACCGCTCGCGATGAGCCTTGCGTGGGCACGGAGCACTAACGCGGGCAAATCCGTAAAAGACCGACACTAGAAATTTTTTAAGTAAAACTTTACGAGTAGTAAGCGATAGGAATTGGTGATTACATACATTTTACAAGTTTGTAATCGAGCGATGCGTGCTCATCTCAGTCATACTGAAACAGTTTTTGTTAAACTACCAGTAGATGGCGTTCTTGGATAACTTTGATACAATCCATTTGTTGCGATGCAGTTATGTGTGGGGCTCATAGATGGCGCTTTATTTTTCATTATTAACTGAATGAGGTCTGGTGGCATTGGCCGTGACTAGTTACTCTGCCTACCAGCAAAGACGTGCCGACAAGCGATTTAGCAATCCGGTCCGATGTCGCGTAGAATCCGTCCAGAGATACACGTGAAATGGACTTGTACTTCTTCTAAGTAAGCCCGCTTTCATCTTAGACATTGTCATCACACATCTTAGAGATTGCATTCAAGGGCTAACTTGATGACAGCCACGTGGCGCAGTGGGTAGTGACCCTGCTTTGGGTGGGTTCGATTCCCACAACTGGAAAATATTTGTGTGATGAGCATGGGTGTTTTCCAGTGTCTGTGTGTATTTATACATTATATAAATATTTATATGTAGTATATAATTGTATATTAATATTATAATATCAACTATCTTAGCACCCATAACACAAGCTACTCTGTATGCTTACTTTGGGGCTAGATAGTGATGTGTATTGTTTAAGTATATTTATTAAAAAAAAAAAACTTGTCATTGAATAAAAAAACACTGCCAATGTTTATGATATATAAAAAGTATGTCCCTAAAAGATATTTCTGTCCGCAGCAATCGACCAGTTCCCGTCGTTGGAGCGCGAGAACACCGGCACGACGGGCAGCACGGGCAGCGGCGGCGCGCCGGGCGGCAAGGCCAGCGAGCGGCACGTGCGCGAGGTGATCTTCGCCCTGCCGGCGCTGCAGATGCACCTCAGGACCAGCCACTTGCAGAAGGCGCAGCCGCCCACTGAGCACGGTGAGGAAATTGTCTCTGTACACATAGATTGTACTCTTCTTTTTCTTAGTGCAGCCCCGCTATTGTCTTTCCGGCACAATCTCCACCCACTTGGCCCTTCGACCATTAATAACGGGACCTGCCTCGCTAACCGTTACCCCTCTGGCAAAGATCAAGAATCAATGATCTAACGCGTTTATAAAAACAGTTGGTATAAAATTTATGTTTCATTGTTGTAACAAATGCCGGTTTGTGTAGTTGAATGGCATAAAAAACGGCCAAAAACTTGTAGTTTAGTAAAAAATTGAGTAACGTTTCATTTGTAAGTATTTCCTCCTTAATTTTATTAAATTTGTAATAAAAATTTCTAAAAACAATCGATTTTTTTGACGGAACAACTTAAAATCGATCAAGTAATCGAATATTCTATGTATATATTCTGTGTAAAATCTAAGCGATGTGTTTTTAGTCTGTGTAAAAATTACGCGTGTGTGTATTGCGAGTCAAATTTATGGTTGTGTGTAGTGTATGGACACATAATATATTTAATGGTGTTAAACATTTTCGATGTGTGACTTTTTGTTGGTGAATTTGGGTGCGAAACAGGTCCATAGTCTAAATAATCAAAGACTTGGCCCGATCTTGGGCATCCGACTTCTTGATTTTTGTTGGTTCTCATGTCGGCCTTAAAAATTTTGATGCGGCTTGGGTTTAGCTACAGGGACTACAGTGTCGTTACATCTGTTACCTTCGTAGTTCTGCGGACGTCGTGCGACGTACTATATACCGCACCACGTACTATATACCGCACCACGTACTATATACCGCACCACGTACAATATACCGCACCACGTACTATATTTGGATTCGGGTTATTTACCCAAATTACAGAACCGACTAAGTAAATTTTTGATTTGTCGCAATGTTGTGTAAGGAATCTAATAACACTTTCTTGTAAATCATAAAACAATGTATCGAGTGTCAAGTTTTAGAGTAATGCAAGGTTTCCCATATCAATGCACAGATCCGAAGCCGGTGGTGGAGTGCAGCTTCATCACGGAGTTCGAGGACCACATCTTCGTGTCGGTGGACGCGGAGGCGTTCCTGTTCCTGCACGACCTCATCTCCTCCTACATCAAGGAGAAAGAGCGATTTGTGAGTGTTTTGCTTTGTAGTTCTAGTTACAACACTACTTCTACTCACTTATTTTTTAGTGTTCGTAAGTGGCTTAGCAACATTTGCGAGTATGTACATGCAGACTAAATTTAGTTTTAGTTTTACAAGTAATTACGTAAAGATTCATTAGAAATAGCAAGGATAAAGACAACGCTTCAGAAAGGACATTTTCGTAATACTACAGCTAAATCCGCGATGTGTTTCAAAA
>NC_069085.1:1222510-1243927 GCF_947172395.1 Bicyclus anynana | reverse complement strand
TGAGCACGGTAAGGAAATTGTCTCTGTACAAATAGATTGTGCTCTTCTTTTTCGATCCACTTTGTCCGATCTTGAGCACTTGGATCCGACTTCTTGCTTTTGTTGGTGTTGTTTAGCTCCAGGGACTACAATCTTGAGGCATCTGTTACCCACGTAGGTCTGCACCACACCACGCACCGTACTACATTTGAATTTTTGTTATTTACCCAGTATTTACTAAGTTTTAAACCGACTAAGTATTTTATTATTTTAGATTTTTTGCTTTTTTTGATTTTTGATTTTTGATTTGATTTTTTGCTTTGTTGTGTAAGGAACCTGATAAACGACGAATCTAATGACACTCTTGTAAAACAAAAAAAAAACAATGTATTGAGTTGTTTTGAGTGCCAAATTGTAAAGTAATGCAATTTCCACATTGCGCAGATCCGAAGCCGGTGGTGGAGTGCAGCTTCATCACGGAGTTCGAGGACCACATCTTCGTGTCGGTGGACGCGGAGGCGTTCCTGTTCCTGCACGACCTCATCTCCTCCTACATCAAGGAGAAAGAGCGATTTGTGAGTGTGAGACTAATAACATAAGGACCTGCCTCGCTGGACGTTACTTTTCTGTCAAAGTATATGATCAACGATCTAATACGATTATAAAAAAATGTATGTATAGATTCGACGTTTCATAATTGTAATCGTGTTCGCCAGTTAAAAAGCTCCATAAAAATAAATACCTTTTTGTGTAAATATATTATATACCTAATCTAAGCTCGTTTTCCTCACAAAATGACAGACAATGGGGATGATGACTAAGTTTGATTATATTGATTTTTATAACACATTAGGATAAATAAGGTCAATGTTAACTAATTTATACATAAAATGCGAAGATTGTCTGGATATTTGCAAAATAAATAAGATTATAAAGTTTCAAAATCTATAATAAATCTTTTATCGTAATTAGATGAAAATTCATACAGTTTTAGCTTCCTTACTGTAAATGTGACATTCAATAAATGAACTATAAACATAAATGCACAAATAACAAAGATTTTAGTAATTTTTTTTGAACGTCCATACAAATCATTATGTACCTACAACGTCATTAGTCAGTTCGGCGCTGACCGTGACAGCGAGTGCGCGCGGGGTCACTGGCCTCTGTCTCGAAAATGGAGAATGCAAATGAATCAAAAATTTTAAAGTGTGCTAATTGCAATATCGTGATTTGTGAAGTGTTAGCATTCGTCCAGAATAAAATGGACGTAATGGATGAAGAGAGCCTGGTTCAAATTTGTGAAAGTGCCTTTGAGGAGAAGGAGATTGAATCTGCAAAGTCGTTATTGTTTAAATCTGTAAGCAAGCGGCCGACTGTTAGAAAACGTAAAGGTAAATGTCTTCGGAACATTGAAGACATAATTTGCCTCCTCAAGGAAGTAGAACCTGAACAGGTCCCAATATTTGTGGCAAGGCAGTTGGAAAAATTGCCGCCTGTTACATTTAATCATGTAGATGTTACGCCATTACTGAAAAAAATTCTAGTGTTGGAAGGTGCGGTACAGCGTATTCAGAGTGACTATGTGACCAAAAAGGAACTAAATGTGCAGCTGGCTGAGCGTAGTAACAATGAATTGGTTGTAGATATACCAGTGAGTTTAACTAATGTGAATACAAAGAGAGGCGGTGGTGCTAAATATTGTGATAGTGGCCCTATGGCTTTGTCTCCGAATTTTGATGATTGTGCGTCTCACTCTCGCACGGAGATTAACATATCTTCTAACGCAAACAACCGATCGCCAATTAGTGTAACAAGTGCAAGCGAGAGATTGCAATCGGCGCTTACGCAAGCTTGTGAAAGTGTGAAAGAGATAGCTGTCGATCGGGTGGCTCGTGCGAGCTCTGATATGAATGTAGGTCAACAAAGTCAAAATGCAATGTTTACGAGTGAATCAGCTGAGCGACACTGCAGTTCGGGGTTGCTTAAAGATAATGTTAATATTGCGTCTTTTTCGGATGTTGTACGAAGTGGCGAGTGGAAAGAGCCCGAAAAAGATGGCGAGTGGATTGTGTACCAAAAAAGGAGGCTAAGAAATTTTACTAGTCAAAGAGGTTGTGCAATGGGGTCCGAATCGGCTACTGAAAAATTCAAGGCGGCTGATATAAAGGTGCCCCTTTTTATATCTAATGTTTCTAAAATGACGTCGGGACAGGATATTATTGATTATGTTTACAACAAAACTAATATTCAGGTGACGTTAATGAAAATTAATATGAAACGGCCTAAAGGTTATGACGCATATAAGGTCTTGGTACCTAAACACAAAGTTCAATTATTTCTTGATGATAAGTTGTGGCCATCTGACATAACGTTCCGGCGTTTTGTGAATTTTTATGACAGAAGAAGAATTAGTAATATACCTATCTCTAAGGAAAAAATTTGACATTTGATATAAATTGACATTACTTTATTGACTAAATAATTAATACAGATAATATATAAAAAGAGAAAAATAGACATAATAATAATATAATTATACTTAAATTCTACATTTGACATGGATAAACTAAGTAAAATAATTAGTTTCAACTGTAAATCAATCAAGAGGTCGCTGGATGGTGTCAAGGAGTTGTGCTTGTCTGCTGATGTGTTATGTCTTCAAGAAACATGGTTACTTCCCCATGATCTCTCATTTTTGAGTATGATAAGTGATGAATTTGGGTCTACAGGTATCTCTGCCGTTGACACGGAGGTAGGCCTAGTGAGAGGGAGGCCTTATGGCGGAGTCGCAATATTGTGGCGTAAAAATGTGTTTGAGTCAGTTTCTGTGATTGAGTGTGATAACGTACGGATTTGTGCCATCAAAGTAACTGTAAGTAATAAATCGGTAGTTATATTTAGTGTATATATGCCTACAAATTCCTACGACAACTTATCGGAGTTTTGTGCGTGTCTTGGCTCGATCCGATCAATTATAGAAATAGAGGAAAACAAGGGAATTGAAGCTTTTTACATACTAGGGGATTTTAATGCTCATCCCAACGAAATTTTTTATAATGAATTACTTGATTTTTGTAGTGAAGAGAGCTGGTTTTGTATAGACACTATTATGTGTGATATAAATACCTTTACCTTTCATAGTGAGGCTCATGGTTGTAAAAGGTGGTTGGACCACTGTATAGTCACTCATTCGGCACAGGAAACTGTGGTAAGTGTATCTGTAAATTATGACGTGTTCTGGTCTGACCATTACCCACTTGTAGTTGAATGTAACTTAAATAAACTTAAGCCTAAGGTTGTAGAGCCTGTAGTCAGAGCTGTAAATCGTGTAACATGGGGTGACAGGTCAGCCCAACAGATTAATCGGTATCATGATATTTGTCACGCTGAATTGAGGATGGTAGACCTCCCAGAAGAACTTAGAAATTGTTGTGATCATTTCTGTAATAACAAAGAACATCATGTAATTCTTGCTAAGATGTACTGTAATATTATAAATATTTTATCTCGAGCGGCAAGTAGTACATATAGGGATATATGCAAAAAAAGGGGAGGCTATGTGACGGGTTGGAATAAGCACGTCGCAGGACCGCATCGGGAGGCGCGGCTTAAATTTCAAGAGTGGTTGATTGCGGGGAAGCCATCTAATGGCCGCGTTTTTGAAGAAATGTCCGAGTCTAGGAAGTTTTTTAAAGCTAAATTAAAATGGTGTCAAAACAGACAGGACCAACTTAAAATGGACATCATTGCGATGAATCACTCTTCTAAAGATTTTAAGAGCTTTTGGAAGAACACTAATAAAACGAATATTAAGCCTAGCCTTCCGGTGAGCGTGGGAGGTGTTTATGGTCACAAAGACATTGCAGATGCATTCAGGTGCCATTTTTCTGTAAAGTCACCCTTGAATATTACTTCAGGGTTGAATGGGAGCGGAGTAGAGACTATCCTGACTGAACGAAATTACAAGATCCCAGCAAAGAGCATAGAAAAAATAATTAATGGTATGGTAAGAGGTAAATCGCCCGGTTACGATGGTCTCAGCGTTGAACACTTCAAATATGCTGGTGTACATCTTCCGCGAGTTCTTTCACTGTTTTACAGCTTGTGTTTGGGTCACTCTTACTTACCGGAACCGTTAATGAGGACTATTGTAGTACCTGTTGTCAAAAATAAAACGGGAGACACGTCTGACATAAGTAATTACCGACCCATTTCGCTTGCTACCATTGCAGCCAAGGTATTTGACAGTGTGTTAAATGGATGTCTTAAAAAATATATATCAATAAATGATGCCCAATTTGGTTTTCAAGAGAGGTTATCGACGGAGAGTGCCATTTACTGTCTGAAACACACTGTCAGGTATTACACCGCAAGACGGACGTCGGTGTACGCGTGTTTCCTTGACTTATCAAAAGCTTTTGACCTGGTCTCGTATGAAGTACTGTGGGGTAAGTTAAGAGATGCGGGTGTGCCGGCGGTATACACGGCTCTATTAAGTTACTGGTATGCTAACCAGAGAAACCAGGTGAGGTGGGTCGGTGCTCTGTCGGATGAATACGGGCTGGATTGCGGTGTAAGGCAGGGCGGTTTAAGTTCTCCGCTTTTATTTAACCTTTATGTTAATGAATTAATTGAGAGATTGGGCAGCGCTCGTGTCGGCTGCCATATTGATGACATATGTGTCAACAACATTAGCTATGCTGACGACATGGTGCTGCTCAGTCCTTCGATTACTGGACTCAGAAGGATGATTTCAATCTGCGAGACATACGTGGAGGAGCATGGCCTAAAATATAACTCAAAAAAGAGTGAAGTGTTAGTATTTAAGGCACCGAAACAACGGATACGTCATGTGCCACCAGTATGTCTTGGAGGTGTACCTCTGAAGGTCGTAGATAAATTTAAATATCTTGGTCATATTGTCACGAGCGATCTTAGAGATGATGATGACATTGAGCGTGAACGCAGGTCGTTAGCGGTGAGGGGAAATATGCTTGCCCGCAGGTTCTCCCGGAGCACTGCAGACGTAAAAATTACGTTATTTAAAGCGTTCTGTCAGTCTTTTTATACCGGTGGCCTGTGGGTGACATATACGCGCCGGGCCTATAACGCCTTGCGTGTTCAGTATAACAATGCCTTTAGGATGCTGTTGAGGCTGCCATGGTGCTGTAGCGCATCAAAAATGTTCGCAGACGCGCATACAAATGACTTTTTTGCAATAAGGCGTAAAAAAGCGGTGTCTCTCCTACAGAGATTACGTGCTAGCACCAATGGCATCCTAAGGGTATTGTCTGCTAGGCCCGACTGCCCAATTCTAGGCCATTGTGTGGAAGTAGCTATAGGGCGTACTTGATTGTTGTTTTTAAATGTTATCAAAAAAAAAAAAAAATTCCAATGTTTACTAACTGTACTAATTTAATTTAATAAGTAAGATGGAAATGTAACCTACTAATATACTAACAATATATGGATTTGTAATTCTGAAATAAATAAATTATTATTATTATATTATTATTAGTTCGTACCATTTTGTATGGGGCGTTTTTCAAGGATCCGAAAACCCTTTAAATCTCTGTAGCTCCGAAAGTAATGATCGCAGATACCGTTACTTTTACAAAATTGCTTTACTATTAGCATACTCCTAATTTATATACAATTTAAAAAACTGTCATCATCCCTATTTCGTTCGTGAATTTGGGTGCGATACTAGTCCTTATGTAATTAGTCTAATGTCGATGACGTTGCAGATGCCGGGGCGCAGCGGCGAGGCGCCGGCCGCTCCGCCGCAGGACTACCGCGACTACCGCTGCCTCACGTGGCATCTCGAGCCCACCGTGCGGTACGAACAGTTCTTCATTGATTTGTTTGAGGGAAACAGGAGCTAAGGATTGGGGATGTTACGGAGCTTCGACTCTGGCTCCGTTGAATCGGTACTTCGGCTCCGACACTTTTGAATCGAAGGTCGAAGCATAACATAGCGGTGCGTCGACTGTTATCAATAAATGTCTAGGGTAGGGGTAGGGTAAGGGTAGTTGAAAGTTCACATCGAGTTACACGCGGACGAAGTCGCGGGCGTCCGCTAGTCCTACTAATATTATAAACGCGACAGTTTGTATGGATGTTTGTTACTCTATAACGCCGCTACTACTGAAGCGACTTAGCTGAAATTTTAAATGAAAATAGATTTTACTCTGTATTAACACATAGGCTACTTTTTATCCCGAAAAAATCCATGGTTTCCCGAGATTTGCGAAAACTGAAGATTTTGATGATATGAATGTTTGTTACTCTTTCACGCCTCGATTTTTAAACCGAATTAGCTAAAATTTGGTATTGAGATATATTATAGCATGGATTAACACATGGCTACTTTTTATCCCGGAAAAATCAATGGTTCCCGAGTGATTTGTAAAAAACTAAATTCCACGCGGACGACGTCACTGGCGTCTGCTAGTATCTAATAATACTATTACCTGACATTTGGAAAGTGCTTGTAATCTAAGCCTAATTGAAATAAACGAATTTTGATTTGATCATGACAGATTACTTTCATGGGCGGGCAAGTCGATCGAGCCGTACGGCGTGGACTACATCCTGCAGAAGCTGGGCTTCAGCCACGCGCGGACCACCATACCCAAGTGGCTGCAGCGCGGGACCCTGGACCCCGTCGACAAGTTGCTGGCGCTCGTGCTGCTGCGCCTAGTGGGCCTTGTGCCCGACAAGTGAATGTCGACCTTACGGTGAAGTATTAACGTTCAGTTTTGATCGAAGACTACTTTTTGTAGAGAGAAATGGTATGAAATAGAAGGGATAAAGAGTACAGAAATAGATACATTTAATAAATTGCATGTTCGAAGCTATTCGTACCGAAATCCACTAAAAGATCAAAAATTTATTCCTAAGTTGAAACGTGAGTTTTGTGTCAAATAAGTGAGTTTTGTACAAAATGTTTGTTTACTATTTGATTTATACCTAGAGAAAAAGGTAATAAATGTATATTTCATAATAAATGTTCGTGGAAAAACGATGGCAATAATGAATGATTGCTTAAGTAAATATGCCAAGTAAATTTAAATACACTAACCGAAACGAAAAATTTACGTCTTTTTCAGTAGTCTAAATTAAATGTAAAAAATGGTTTTTAATTCTATTGTATAAGCTAAAATTTGTTTATACTTTATAATATTTACTATTTTTGTATTAATTGTATTGAATAAATATTTCATTGTTCACCAAATGAGAGATTTGCTTGAGGCATGTTTTGAACAGTTATACCTTCCATAGAACATTAGCTGTTAATGCCTTGTTAGCAGAGTTTTGTTTATCTAGGTTAACCTTTCCAGCTGTAGAAGTTTTGGAAATTTTATGGATTTCTGGTTCTAAATTCTCAATAGGCTAGTTGACACTTTTTTAAAATGTCTTAAAGCCTTTCCAGCCTTTCCAGCTGTAGAGGTTTTGGAAATTTTATGGATTTCTGGTTCTAAACTCTCAATAGGCTAGTTGACACTTTTTTAAAATGTCCTAAATAGTTTATTATCGTTCTACTAGACTAAAAAAAAATTTTCATACTTTTTTGAGACGTGATTATAAATTATGAAAATATGTTTTTAACAATACGAGCCAAAACGCCTGTCGGTCATGACAGTCTATATTTCAACTGTTTCATGACGTCACTACAATAAATCCTATAGAAATGGAACGTTTGACAAAAATATTACTTAGTTAAAAATTAGTTCGACATTTAGTACATCAAGGGTGTTAGTGACGTCACAAAATGGACGACAGCGTTTTTGACGTTTGGAAAATTTTAAAAAATATATTATATTTAAATTACGTTTTAAAAGAAATCTTTAACTTTTATTAATTGATATCGATATATTTCGGACCCTTATTCCATGTATTACACGAAATTAATATTGTTTATATTAAATTTGATATGAGTCAACTACCCTATTGTAGTCTGGAGTTAAATTTATGCCTTTAGTACCCGTCTAAATCATTAATGCTTGATAAAACTATCATTACAGTCAGTATTGTCACTGAAGGCATACTGCTAAAACATAGTGGATCTATGGTCAGTATTAATGACTTTACTAAACTCAAGAATACAAAAATGAGTTTATATTTAAGTTCCTTACTTTATGAATAAACATCACAATATTATGATCTCAAGTTGCTTGTACTTCAACTTCGATATTAAGGAACGTCTATTACATCAGACCTATGATCCTATATTAAAGTCCAGGATTATACAGTGGGACTTTATTTATGTTTATGGTGAATATATTATGTGAGATTGTCTAGGTAGAGTAGTCTGGAAAATAACTTAAAATTGTATATACCATAAATGTAGTTCAGTTTTCTAATTATTATCAGAACCATAATTATAAACTATGGGATGATAGTTGTATAATAACCATTGATTAATGTTAGCGTAAAGTAAAGCTTCGTGCACACTGACTCTTGCTTTCTATATATGCGTTGCTTTTTAACTAGAATGTGAACTATTATGCCTAGTTCGGATTACTTTAGTATTTTAGTCGAGTACGAAAAATTTTTGCATTTACTGCCCAAAAGTCGTTCGTACTGGACTAAAATACTAAGGTAGTCCGAACTTAGGTCGGGTCTGTCAATATTTCTTTTTAATTTAGTGAATATACACGAAAAATTAGCTATTTTTAGTTTTTTTTTTTAAACTATTGTTAACTGATCAAAATTTCTAACTATTGTGTATATATCTCGTTAACAATGTGCATAACGAAAAATGCTGTTATTATTGATTAGATGTTAATTTTATTTGTTAGCTAATAGACCAACGTAAGTGAGCAAGTCAACTGGTCGAATATTTGGGATCAGTTATGATTGCTTCTAACCCTAGAGGGAAAAGAAATATTTCTCTTTTAAAACTTTTTGCGTACCGTAATAATATCAATATTGTACAAGTGTAATAAACAATATTTGTTTATTAATAGAAAAAAAAGCAAAAATAAAAATGCATCAGTGTGCGCGAAGCCTATTTAATGTGTCTTTTATAAACATGTTTATGTGCCTGACACACACGATTTTTTTTCATTTTTAGTGCCTCTGATTTATCTAAACATATTATTGCGTATTGACAGATGAAGTGATTTTTAGTTTTGTTAGATGGAGAATGGAGGCCATTTAAAGTACCATAAACTTATTTGTCCCGGTGAGTTTCGTCCTTAATATATGTTTTAGTATAATGTTTTGCAAAATGGCGATGAGTTTTGGCCACAGGTTCAGAAAAGTATGTGGCACCATATATTTGAATTGTTTTTACTTAGCATTGTACTTGTAGTCATTTTCAGTCACATTTCAGTGTGACGTCACGTCTTTAACTTCGTTGACTATACAAGTACGGTGTATGAATGTGCCTAGATGCCACGTGCCCGGTAGTATTAATTGAGATATTATTATTTTTTAATATTTGATTTCGTGTTTCGCGTCACAAAGTAATGTATAAAGTATTATATCAATGACTTCGCATGCTATTATGTTGCGTTGCCGTCGTTGTAGACTGGTATTATAGTAGGTGTTAGTATATTGTTCATAGAATTAGAACACAGATTAAAGAAAAAATAGACGGGAATTCTTAGAAAACTAGTTTTTTAAAGTAAATACAATATTTAAAGATATCTATCTAGAGATATTTAAAATTTATATTACTTATCTGGATTTTTGAATTGTTAATATCTGTACCTCGTCTTTTTAAAGTAGTTTCAGCAAACCAATGCCGTTATAACAATTATGGTTATTGTCATAATTATGTTTGGCAGTAACATTTCGAGATATTGATTAAACCGTATATCGCCGATTTTTTAATTCGATGTCACTAAGTTTTTTTTTTATATTTTATTGAACACAATTCAGTCGTTCATAAACATTTGTAAATCATGAAAGTTTTATTAATTCGCATGATAAAACTATTGAAGTATTATCATTGCAATATGCAAATTGAATTGATTTACAAATCACAAATCAACAAACATACATTGTGTGATCAATAAAATAAAAGTAAATTATCAGAATAAAATTTGCGCTTTGGGTGTTATACAGTAAACCGATTATACCTGATTAATCGGCTTCTTCGTAGTATTATTTCATTATTATACAGTTTCTTGTCTATTTTTCTATTAGTCTGTGCAATAGACTGTTATCATTATGGCCTATTTAGAACCGTATTCCATTTAAAATAAGGGTCAATGTAATATGTTACTCGTAGGTGTGGCAAATTAGTAGAATTTTTAAATTATAAACGATTATGAATGACATTTATTAGGATTTCTTCATTATTAAAAAAAAACGAATATAAATTTATTTATTTTATGTGGGATGGTGAAATGGATATGAAAAAATGCAGTGAATGTTTGTATTATTGAAAATGACCAAAAATTATATTATTATTAATTATTATAATATATCATTTTGAATATGTTTGAGAATTATTTATTAAATTAATGAATGTGGATATTATTTAGAAATAATGATTATAGTGGAATTTATAAAATAACTTTGTTTTAAATAGTCGTATATACTCTGTCCATTGTACTATACTTTATTAAATGTTCGCGCTCATATAAAGTATGGGGTTTTAGTTTATAAGTAAGTATTTTACTTATTATGTCGAGAACTGTGACAAACTTAGTTTTTGGGGCACAGAATTAACCATAGCATTAGTATTTGATATATTAGCATTTTCGTTATTTAAAGATTTAAATTCAGGTCAGGTCGACTAGCTGATATAGCACTTATGATTTACTATTTCGAAACAAAAACAAAATCTTCAAATAAAGCATAGTACACTGCTCAAAGTATAATGATTTCAATCGGAAGGTAGCTTTATTTAAGTGATATTTTACATGTGATGGGTATACTGTGGTGCCTAGTCGGTTATATAACTAACTAAACTATACTTTATAATGAAAATATTATTATTTTTATAATTAAAAATTATTAGAAATTGGAGTCCAAAGTTCTACATTATACTCAAGTAAAGAACCTTAAAAGCTCCGGTCGGTGTGAATCGTTTTCGCGAAAAAATGGTACAATAAAATTGATTTTTCATTGCACTTACAATTATTTATATTACCCGGCATAATTTACCTCCTTTTCAAAATTTAACAGAAATATTTAATACCCAGTTTTAAAGTGTAGTTTATAATAGTTTTGGCTAATGAAAGTAAACTGAAATCTCCCGAAAAATTATTGAAATAACTCAGTTTGATACATGGAATTTGATTTTTATATGTAGGTAGTTTTTACACATGCGTTTTTTAAACATAAGTAATTTTTTTTTTAATTTGCCAGCAATTTCAATCTACTTTCGGTAGCCAAACTCTAGTATGACTGACTCGGCGCCAGGCAAGTCGGGCTTCTTGTATTTTAATGAATATATTTTATTACGGAACGTGATTTGTACATATTATGAATGTGATATGGATAAAGTTTATTAATACAAAATGTGTGTTATTTATTTACTTACCCAACTCATCCCTTGCAATTAAATGGAAAGGCCAGTGGAAAGCCTCGACAAATGGAATACCATAATGTGACCAGCTTTTTAGGTGAAGAAAATACAAACATTGTTGTTTAGACCGATACGTCGCTAAATGCACAGAGCGATAGCGGATCGGTCTGTGCATTTAGCGATGTAGCGATTTTTCCCTAGAAAAAATTTAGCAGACTTAACGCATGTAGAAAATTGTCAGATTTGCAGATTTCCTCACGATGTTTTTCCTTCACCGTTTGAGACATGTGATATTTAATATCTTAAAATGCATATTAGGTACTCAAAATAATTAGGGAAGTTAATTTTTTAACATTCACAGTTCACTGATAAATGAGAACCTCCTTTTTGAAATCGGTTAAAAAGTAGAAGCCTAGTAAGAAACATATAGATCAAAGTGAAAACACCAAGTATTTAGCAGCAAAATATTTTATTTCCATACACAAACTAATAACGATATGCATTTGCAAGTATAACAAACTTAATTTATAGCAATATATGCACAATTTATGAGAGAAAATTGCAATTATAAGATATAATAAAATTGAGCTACTATATCATTTTCTTACTATAATATTATAATATTTACATAAGTATAAAAGAGTATTACAAAGATCATAAAGCAATCAAAATAATTATATCTATACTCAGAGGCACAATTATCCGCCCTCTTTAATATGACGCGTGTTCGCGTAGTTTCAACAGTTCTCGACAGATGGCGGTATAAATAGTGTGACTCGCGCTATCGTTTGTTTATTTGAATTTATATAGCACTATGTTAGATAGTTTTTTCTGTTCTGTTTATGTGTGTGCAATTAAGTAGGTAGTGTGAGTGAAGTGAGCGAATATATTAAAGTAGGCAGATAATTGTGCCTTTGAGTATATTAATTAGATCAAATAAAATTGCGCGTCTTAAGCCCTCTTTACACTAGCTTTTCATATTCGGAAGCGTGTAGACACTTAAGACGTGAAATAAATCTTAAAACAAGGAATGTTTGTGTAGACATTCTCAATAGACCATACTTGTCTTTTTATGTATATTATTCATTTATAATAGATGAATAATTTGTGCAACCAAAATTAAGATTTATAAGAAATTTAACTTAAAATAAGATTCCTTTTTTGGCGTAGTTACAACTCAGTATGAATGGATCAATTTCATTGCTTATTTATATTTAAATTACATAGAGATTAAAAACAAATAATAATATCATGACTAACGCAATAAAGCTAAGCATTATTGTATACTAGTTGCACTTCGGTTCTTACTTTAAACTATTGTTTATTTTTTTAATAATGTATAATTTAAATTCTAAAATGTTTATGTAATAATAGCCAGTGCACAGTAAAACCAATTGTGGTTTCAGCATGGTTAGGCTTATTTTAAATATGTATTTTGTAGAATAATAAATAAATAAAAATAAATATATTGAAAAGCCACTTATCAGATGATATCATAAGTCTTCAATTTATCAGAGCTACCATTATGGCACTATTTTCTCCACGAGACCAACTGACATAGTAAAAAGGGCTATGCCCATTTCGATTAAATTGCAATATATTACCAATCAACTGGCTTCGCATAATTAAACTAGAAATGTAAAAAGTTGCTAAAGATCTACATATATAAGTTTGTTTCAGTGCCAATATATTTTGCCAATTATAAGCTTTTTTTATAAATTAAAAATAAAAGATATTTGGAAAACCAGTGGCAAAAAGTAAACTTATTACTATTAAATCAAATATCGAGTAAAGTTTCTGGCAAATAATTCGTAGGTCTATATAATATGCATCCTTTGAATAATTTGTTGTTATATTTCTAACAAAAGTTGGTTTACAAGTTCATTAACAAATAAAATAAATATTTTGGCAGTCTGTGACTCATTTTCAATTAAGCTCATTAACCATCAGTTATTTGCCAGGAATTTTACTTTGTGTATTTATATCAAAATGCAAAATCTTTGATTTATTATCCATTAAATTCGAATCAATCTAATTATTATTTATTGAAACGAAGTTAACTGCAATATGCTATGTACTATTTTCTGCCCTTAAAAAGGCTTTCCCCGGCTTTGGCCAAAATAATTAGGCATTCAGGGATATATTAAATTCAAGCAAATGTCGTCACGCCCCCACTTTATATACTTATAACACTAGCAGACGCCACGCAGTTTCGCTCGCATGATTCTGATTCCCGTAGGAATACGGGGATGGTGTAGCTTCCCAACAGTGAAAGAATTTTTCAAATCGGTTCAATAGTTTTAGAGCCGATTCAAAACACACAAACAAACAATTTCAACGGTTTTCAACGCTGGATACGATAGAGCGACATAACAAAAGCCAGGTGTCATCAACTATTGAATCAGTAGATAGACAGAAGCCAGGTGTGATCAACTGTTGAATCAGTAGATAGACAGAAGCCAGGTGTGATCAACTGTTGAATCAGTAGATAGACAGAAGCCAGGTGTTATCAACTATTGAATCAGTAGATTGACAGAAGTCATGTGTGATCAACTGTTGAATCAGTAGATAGACAGAAGCCAGGTGTGATCAACTGTTGAATCAGTAGATAGACAGAAGCCAGGTGTTATCAACTGTTGCATCAGTAGATAGACAGAAGCCAGGTGCTATCAACTGTTGAATCAGTAAATTGACTGCAGACTAAGTTTTCAACGCTGGATACGGTAGAGCGCCACGACAAAAGCCAGGTGTGATCAACTGTTGCACTGCGCTGTTACATGGAGACGTTCTGCGTGAAGTCGTACTCCACGGTGGGGATGACGGTCTGCACGAACTTCAGGAACACGATGAGGTAGGAGTGCACGTACAGGTGGCCGCCGCTCTCCGACACCGTCTCCAGTATCTTCTTCATCACCTCTGCGTGCCTGCACAATGAACAACTTATTGTTTATCCATAATTCTAATTTTGCTCTTTGTTGAGCACGAGTCTCCTCTCAGAATAAAAGGGGTTAGGTTAATAGTCCATCATGCTAGCCCAAAGCGGATTGGCTGACTTTACATGCAAAAAGAAGAATTTCCTCAGGTATACAGGTTTTCTCATGAAGGCAAATGACAGGTAGATTTGACAGCCTATAAATATAAAATGAACTTTTATCTTATCTTTTTAACAAAAAAAATGAACCGACTTCAAAATCACAAAAAAAAACTAAAATGCGAATGAATCTGCTAACGTCATTTTAAAGGGAACGAAATTAGAACGGGTATTTGAAGCGCGAAATTTAGGTTTACTGATGGACTCCGAGCTGAGGTTCGAGAAGCATGTAGCTGTGGTGGTGCGTAACTGATTTTATAGGCTAAAGGTGTTATATAAAATACGACAGTATCTTAGTCAGGAAGTTCGTAGTCATTTAGTTGAAAGCCTCGTACTGTCAAAGTTAAATTACGCTGACGTGGTTTATGGGCCTCGGTTATTAGTCCGAACGAGCAAGCTCATTCAGCGGGTACAAAATGCGTGTGCACGTTACTGTTTTTCAATTCCCCCTAGAACACATGTTTCTCCATTTTTAAACCAACATGGTTCGCTAAAGATGTGTTCCAGGAGAAAGCTACATCTTGCTTCCTTATTATTTGGTCTTTTCAAGGATTGTAGGCCATCATATCTTTTTGAGAAGCTAGTGAGGGTATGCGATTGTAAAGAACAGTATAGGTGCGCAAAAAAGCCTCTTATGTTCCCGCGACATTGTTCTGCGGCTTTTAGGGGCAGTTTTAAATATGCCGCCACTCGATGCTGGAACAACATTCCGCCACCTATTCGCGACTCTCAATCCAAATTTAGCTTCTCTCAGAAATTGAAGAAGTTCATGTTATATAGACAAAAAGAGTTAGAAGATTATGCAGTGGAGGCATCAATTATTTAATGGGAACTTTAGATGCAAATAACACATTTAGGTACAGTCTATTAATTGGTATAAGTATTCATATTTCTATTTATATATATTATATGTATATATATATGTAATATTAATTATTGTATGTTGGCATTTATCTTTATGTTATTATCATTTTATTTATACGCTCTTATCAAGGTTTTTTGTTTTTGTTTTTTTTTTAATTTTGTGTCTTATTGTATGAATTTTTATTTTGGATGTATTTAAAGTATTTTGATTAGATGTTTAGTTTATAATTATAACTGACTGTGACGTCACCCGGGTCTCAGCTGAAAATCAGCGCTGCGCATTGCTTTCCTGCGATGAACGGCTAATGCTGAGCTGTAAACCCTTTCTGTTTGGTGTCACAGACAGTCATGTAATATCTAAGATAGGATGTACTGTTTGTGACACTAAAAAGTGAATAAACTTAAAAAAAAAAAAAAAAAAAAAAAAAAAACATTGTATTTGCTACCTTCTGATCACTTTAAAGGCGGTGCAAAGCCAGTGACATATTAATTAAAGACGTTTCTTAAAGATCCTCAGGATAGAACTGTCTTTCTGTTGTTGTTATTTTTGTGATTTCGAAGTCATTTTATTTTTTTTAGGTAAAAATATTTCATTTCATTTTTCTGTTTTTAGTGTGTCCCAGCATAGTGAACGAAAGCGTTACACTACAGGCAATTTCGTTATTTTAATATTAACACAAAATTACTGAACCGATTTTCATTAAAATTAAATGGGACCAATCTGGAAGTATTCTTTTAAACAAAAAAAGAATTTTCAAAATTGGTTAAGAAACGACGAAGTTATGAGGTTACAAACATTAAAAAAACATACGCGCGAATTAAGAACGTCCTCCTTTTTTTGAAGTCGGTTAAAAATAGAAAGGATTGAAAAAGGTTACCAATATGGCTGATGAAGACAAAGTAGACTTTCTTCTACTTTGTCTCCATCCTACTTCCTACTAATAATATAAACGCGAAAGTTTGTATGGATGTTTGGATGTTTGTTACTCTTTAACGCCGCTACTACTGAAGCTATTTGGCTAAAATTTGGAATGGAAATGGATTTTACTCTGGATTAACAAATAGGCTACTTTTTATCCCGAAAAATCCATGGTTTCTCGAGATTTGCGAAAACTGATGATTTTAATGATATGAATGTTTGTTACTCTTTCACGCCTCGACTACTTAACCGAATAAGCTGAAATTAAATTGAGATATATTATAGCCTGGACTAACACATAGGTGACTTTTTATTCCGGAAAAATCCATGGTTCCCGAGGGATTTGTGAAAAACTAAATTCTAAAGTCACGGGCGTCAGATAGTCAGCCATATTGGTAACCTCGGTATGGTACGCGTGAGTCACCTGCAGGGGTGCACGGAGACCATGCCGGGCCCCGCCAGGTGCGGGTGCGCCTCCATGGTAACGGTCTTGCGCGCGTGCTCCGCCGAGATGTCCTCGTACAGCGCCTCCGCGCCCAGCAGCCGCCGGTCCTGCGCACACAGCCACATCACACATCACTACTCTAATGTTTGTTTTTAAATTTTTAAATTGTACTGATTCTAAATAAAAATTTAAATAAGGAATGTCATTAATACTGATATACAAAAACTCTTGTCAATAATGTTCAAAATTCATAAAAAAAGGAAACCATGTATGTTGTTTGGGGCTTTTACTATCCCAGACTCGTGGTTGGCACAGGGACTTTGAATTGCTGAGCTATTGTAATTAAGCTAAAAAGATTACAATATATAATAAGATAAGAATGTAAGTAAGTAGAATACAATTTTAGGGTAAAATAAGGAAAAGTCAATTTTGATCATTTTGTAATGCGAAAATTATTGAATTCCATCAAGAACTCCTATTTTAATTAGAACTACAAGGATTTGATACCATACAACATGTATTTGTTCGCTGGTGATTTTTTTTTGTAGAAAAAATATTGTATGCCACTGCACGTAATTAGCGATTGTAGCACTCGTGCTATAATCGCCCCCATTACATGACAGTGGCATAAAGAACTATTTCTAGCTGGCTGGCTCATCCTGTCGGCAGTCATCTGAGCCGCAAGCAGCTGCAGCTGCAGCGTCTGTATGTACCTCGTCGTAGCCGATGAGCCAGAGGCGCGGCGTCTGGTAGTACTTGTCGTACGTGATGTGCAGGTCGTAGGTGCGCGTGCGCACGATCTCGTCGCCGTCCGCCTTCGGCTTGCGCTCCTTCGCCTTGGGCTCCTTGCGCTGCGTCAGCGCTGTCGACTGTTGGGTTACAATTTCATTTGTAATGTACCTAAATGTTTTTTTTTTTATACTTTACAAGTTGACTGCAATTTCACCTGATGGTAGTGATGATGCAGTCTAAGATGGGAGCGGGCTAACTTGTTAGGCTTAGAATGAAAATCCACACCCGTTTTGGTTTCTACACGAAATTGTACCGGAACGCTAAATCACTTGGCAGTACGTCTTTGCCGATAGGGTGGTTACTAACCACGGCCGAAGCCTTCCATCAGCCAGACCTGGACCGATTCAGAAAACATCAATCGGCCCGGCCGGGGATCGAACCCACGACCTTCGTCTTGTAAATCCACCGCGCATACCACTGCGCCACGGAGGCTCATTGATTGGGTTGAAGGTGGTGCCAAAAACAAAATAAAACTTAAAAGAGTTGTTTAGCTCGATACTGTCTTCGATTAGTAGATAGGATAATATACGAGTATGTATGACTGCTTTTTGAACTTGGTTAAAAATCATACATATAAAGAAAAGTAGACACAATTAGGTTTTTAGTTCTATGAATCTAAAATACAAAGAAACAATAAGTAATAACGATTGAAGTAGATGAGTACAAAATTATTATGAAACAATGAGATAATAAGTTTAATCAAATAAAGCAATTAACTCCAACTGTATGAACTGTATCCAAACAGATGTACTCTTAAAAACACTTGCAATCACAGAGTCGAACAGTAACGTCACTGTATAATACGCCTTATTCACTTAAATTAAAGCTTACTTTAGTTGACAGCCTAGCAGTACAAGGGCAACATAAAACCTTGGTATAGAATCACCTTTAAAACTAAGTACATCAGGTCTATTTTATTTTGAAATACTAATTTAATCAATTACATACACACTATGCGGTTTTAAAATATACATTATATGCAATAAAGTACATGACAATGGGAAGGAAGCCCTTTTATTTTTTTTAAAAAAGAAGGCACTAACTTAAATCCATCTGTAGGTATGTATGTTTCTTTATGACTGCATTTTTTCAAAAATACTAATCTTGTGTTTAAGAATCACCCGTGACCTCGACATCAGTACCAATAGGTTAATAGAAGAAAATTCACAAGTAAATAAGTAATTTCAGTAAGACCATACATTGGGCTCAGTCTTGTTAGGAGAAATTGGCGTGAGCTAAAGTGAAGGTGTCATTATATAAAATTTCGAAGTAATTCGTTTTTTTTCTTATAAGTATAATTGTATTAGTCTTATAAATTTACAGTAGTAGTAACAGTAGGAAAATTTAATATAATATTATATTGTGTAATAAATTAAAGTATGCTAATGTCTCTAAGGGTAATTAATAATTATAGGTATCAAGTAGTTAAGACATTGTATAAATCATTTGCAGCTGTTTACATATAGATTAAAGATGAAATGTGTTGTTAACTGAGCTGATTTGAATAGTACTATATGTATATTGCAATCTCAATTGGTGAAGGAAAACATCGTGAGGAAACCTGCATACCAGAGAATTATCTTAATTCTCTGCGTGTGTGAAGTCTGCCAATCCGCATTGGGCCAGCAAGGTGGACTATAGGCCTAACCCCTCTCATTCTGAGAGGAGACTCAAGCTCAGCAGTGAGCCGAATATGGGTTGATGACGACGACGACGTATATTGCAACTGATTGCCACTTTGCTTCAGTGGTTTACAAAGTCCTGGATTCAAGTTTTTTTTTATACATTACAGATTAGGCCTTGACTACAATCTCACTTGATGGTAAGTGATGATGCAATCTAAGATAGTAGCAGGCTAACTTGTTAGGAGGGTGAAAGTCCAAAACTTTAAAACAGTCTGTTGATGACAACCCACTATCGCACTTGGCTTTTTCCACTTCTCAGTTTTACAGGGCAAATTGAGAAACGGCGTGCCCTGTAATTGCTCTTGGCATGTTTTATTTTTATGTTCAACTAAATCTATCTATTGTAATCATCTAACTATAAACATGTTTTTATAGGATGTGTCAATAGTAGGTTACATAAGATTTGAATCAACATACTGGGTCCACTTCGTCCAGCAAGCCAGACGCCTGGAAGCTCTCCATGTCTTCAGCTTCCCCATCGTCTGCGTCATCATCGTCGTCATCATTGTCTGGCGCCTCCTCACCGTCACTGTCCCCGGTCTCCGCTGCCTCCAGGGTCATGTCACACACCTGCCAACAATAGTCATGAGAAAGTATTTTCTAAAAATTCAGTTTTTTATGTTTGTGTGGTTGCTAACAGCTATGGGCCTCATAAGAAGGCTCAGTCACAATGCGGGCGAGTGAACGAACTACGATCTGGGTATCTATGCTTGATTGAGAAGAACCAAAGTCACTGACATAATCAACAAGTCGCCAAGTAGCAATGGGGGGCATATAGTTTGAAGAGCTTATGGACATTTATGTTCCATATATTGAACTGATAACATCAAGTGAGTAGCAGGATGCAGGCGGCTTAGGATCATTGTGTTTGGAATTTCCTAGATAAGGTCCATCATTCTCACCTCAGGGAAAAAGCAATCCTAAAAAATACGAAACTTTAATTTTGATTTTTAGCACTTTCAAATTTAAAGCATGCTCTAAAATGGAGAGTCATATTGATCATCGTCATGGTTTATATTGTCTTCTTTGAGGTATATTATCTGTGTAAAAAACCAAGGATTTACGATTCTGTAACAGTAACTGTAACATGGTGTGGGTGATCATTTGTTACACAACGGCATACAGGCAACAGTCACCCTAATCATGTCACAGCTCACATAGTATAATTACCTTTTCCTCCACAGTAGGTGAGCCAGGGGACTCGTAGTGGTGTGTGTCCACCCAGCCACCGTCCCCATCGTTCTCATCTTCTATCACCTTTTCATTGTTCTCACAGTACTCTATCTGGTGAACAAAAACAAAATTTTTTTATTTTATACTATTTGTGCAAAACAGAATTGGGATTTTACGAATTAAAAATTATCCTCATGTACACACCACTATGTAAAATATCTCCTGTATAAATGGCTAAGCTCAACAAGTCATTAGCCAATATTCAGGAGATATTATTAGTGCTTCATTTACCTGCTTGCAGCGCCTATAACATGGCACATTTCTGGTGATAAGGAACTGCTTGTCGGGGGGCAAATAGGGTTTAAGCTTGGACTCCTCCCCTTTGCTCCACTGCCAAGTAGGACAATGGTGCACCAGGTGGTCACCAGCTATCACAAACTCCTCAGGGGTCAGCACACCAGTCTCTTGAAACTTGGATTCCTAGTCAAAAAAACAATTGAATTTTAATAGACAACGAAAACGAATTATAGAATTTACTACTAAATTTATTAGCAATGATAAAGTTTATTAAGCGGGCTACAGACTTTTTGTTTAACTGCAGTTTAATCTAATAAAAATTTCAATCAAAATCATTAAAAACTACTATACAAACCTCAGGTTTTAATACACACAAACATTTTAACTGTACAGTTAAAACTGCAGGTATATACACCACATTACAAATATAGATTATTCAATTTATTATGTGAAGGATAAAACGCAGACTACCTATGTTGCGTTATTTGAACAGTAAACCACAACTTTCATAACTTAAACATCAAAACAAATTGTTTGCTGATACAGTATACAAAAATTACAAAGGTCTTAAAAATAAATATAATCTTAGTAAAGTGTGCCGGTATCACTTTAGAGAAATAAAAGGAAAAAAAATTATCTACCCAGTTAGTAATCGGCATAAATACCTCTTAGTTTTAGATT
>NC_069085.1:1186764-1222310 GCF_947172395.1 Bicyclus anynana | reverse complement strand
TCAAACTTATGCAATATACCTATAAAGCAATATAAAACTCAACGCTTTTGAAATAAGACTCAATTTGGAATGCAACCAATAAATTACATAGTTTTACAAATAAACAAAACGCGACCTAATCACTTTGAAATAAAATACAAATTAGTTTGATTGACGGATAAATTGCAGTACACGGGAAACGTTTAATTGATTAGACGAATATGCGTTTTATTTGTATAGTATTGGGGTTGGTTATTGAATGGCGGGTTGGACGCATGCGTGGGGGATCGATCGATGGGGGCCGCCGCCACGGAGACGTCGTTGACCTACTTGTGACGTCGCTACGGCGATACGGTCGGTGCTAATGCTGTTTGCACACTACCGTGCGGATACGCAGCGGTAGTGTGGTAACTTCATAGAAGCGTCCGTTCGCCTCGGCCGATTACAGTTTTCGTAACGCATACCAGCTCACTCCCCAAGTACAAAGTCCCCAAGTGAAGAAGTTTTACTTCAAAAAAAATATTCTTAGCCTAAAGGCTTAAATCAACATTGACTAAAAAAACTATGTAAGGCCGTAGATGTTTTAACATTATCAACCTATTTTTAACCGACTTCAAAAAAAGGAGGAGGTTCTTAATTCGACTATGTTTATTTGTATGTATTTTACCTAATTACTCAAAGAGGCCTAGACCGATTTAACTAATTTTTTTTTTTAAATTAAACCGGTGTTGTGTTAATTTAAGCCGTTTCTGAAAGAACTACATGAAAGAACACTGTCTGAAAATCCTAAATCTTTATGATATTGTTACATTACATGAATTAATACATCATCGGGCTAGCACCGCCTTCAAACTGATCATCAGTTAAAACATAATATGATATATAGAACTTAAAATGATGTTATTTTTCGGTTTTTAGTTTAGTTAGTATGTTTTATGTTTTTGAAGTCGGTTGAATTTTTTTTTTATTAAACTTTTTTATATGGCTTAAAAAAAGGTCAGCGGAGAGATATGGACCTCAGGAGGCCTATTCTGTAATATTATTTTGTATAACTCACAAGTACGAGTTTCGAATTCACCTCTACCTCTCTCTGTCTAACATGATACTATAGACAGAGAGCGATAGATGCGAGTTCGAAGTTCACACTGTCAAAGTGATAAAAAAATCGTTACAGAATAGCCACCCTGACTCACCATGCTCTAATGATGTCATTACTTGATAGTTTACTGAAAAATTCTTTGTACAAAGAAAAGCTTAAATTCCCTAGCCAGATCCAGGATTCGAACCTTCGACCTCGTGTTCCTAAGCCATATAGTTAACCATTTCCTCATTGATTTATAGTTACTACTAACTTCAATTCAGGGATTGGTTAAGGTCATCCTGGGTGACAGTCTTGGGAGGCTTTATAGTCGTAGATTCGTATTAGAAACGAACTTCACTCATCTGCTTATTGAATGAAACGTGTTTTATATAAAATTTAGTACCTACTTACGTTTAAAAATATAGTGCGAGTAGGTTGCCTAAAAGTTTCCAGGCCAAAGTGTTTTTAACCATTATTAACTATCATTAATGATAGTTTGGCCAGGAGTTTTTGAGGCAACCTTCTCGCAACGTAATTTTAACATCCTAATTTTGATATACGTTAAACACTTTTCATCCATTAAACCGATGGGTGAAGGTCGTTTCTAATAATGAGCATGATACAATATAAGATGGAAGCGAGCTAACTTGTTAGGCGTATGAAGAAAATCCACACCCATTTCAGTTTCTACACGACATCGGAACGCTTAATCACTTGGCGGTACAACTTTGCTGGTAGGGTGGTAACTAGCTACGGCCGAAGCCTCCCACCATCCAAACCTCAATTGGAGCACCCGGAGATCGAACCCAGGACCTCCATCCTATAAATCATAAATACACATACCACTGCCTCACGGAAGCCGTCAAAACATGAAGCGTGAGTGACCTTAACTTTTAAATATTTGACTTCTTTCTTCAATGCATGCATGTTCCATACATAAACCGAGTGGCGTGCACTTTATAGATGCGAAAATGCGCTGCCTACCCTGTGGACTCTTTACGAAACTGTATTAGAGAAGTAATTTTATACAATTTTCATTTTTTATGAATAATGCTTGCCCTAATTAAAAAGCTTATGCACGCCACTGCATCTACCTCCCGTGGTAAACCAGTGGGCGGCTGTCCCGGAGCCAGCGTATGATCCGCTCCCGGCGAGTGACTCACCGCTCATTCATGAAACCGGAACTCATTCCACAACTCGTGACGTCATTCATTCCGCTCTTTGAGAATGTTACATTTTTCAGTTATCCCAGTTTGGAGGTCATCATTATCAACCTATATTCAGCTCACTGAGCTCGAGTCTCCTCTAAGAATGAAAGGGGTTAGGCCAATAGTTCACCATGCTGGCCCAATGTGGATTGGTAGAGAATTATGGTGTGCAGGTTTCCTCACGATGTTTTTCCTTCACTGTTTGAGACTTTTCTTTGAGAGAATTAAATATCACATATATTTAATTTCTGAAACTGAAAAGTTGAAGGTGCATGCCCCGGGCCGGATTCGAACCCACACCCTCCGGAATCGGAGGCAGAGAGAGAAGCATATCCACCGGTCTATAACTGCTCAAATACTACAAATACCTCAAGTATTTGTAGTATTTTATATGTAACTAACTAACTATAAATATGCAAATGTCTAGCCATCCCAAACAAAAGGAAATTATATTTCTCATACATGATACAGCATAACAATTAATATGCATGGATTTTTAAAGGTAACCCGACGGGAATTGGCTTGCATGAACTTTTTGCCGCTGGTGGGTAGGTATGTCTTAATATCATCAGAAATTGAAATGAAAGTACTCCGTAGAAATGTTTAAAGTTAATTTTTTTAATTACCTATTATTAGTACCTATAAAATGGGCAACTACACACGATTTCGCGTATTTTTAGAGTAAAATCTAATATTCTAAAATATTAAGTATTTATTTAGTATTTACATTTAATTGGTTTCTCTTTCTAGAAGTAGGTACATAGGAAAATCATTAACTACTAAAAAATACTTAGTAGAAAGTTTTATTAAAATAATCAAAATGAAAAACATAACAAAATACACAAAACAGCTGTTATATAGGTACATTAATAAAATACAAAAATGACAGTTAGTACACTTAGGAACACATGTCACAATCCAAAAAATAAGAGTAGGTACCGCCCTTCGTTACTATTTCAAAAAAAGCATTCTCTAAAACCTAATCAAAAATTCACAAATAAAGTATTCCGGGTAAGTGCACTAGGTACCTGATAGCATCACAAGAATCCTTGGCATGTTTACAACTACAAAATATCGTAACCTAACCTATAAAGAGTGGGAAAAAGATCATTTTCCAACTCACCCGCCGCTTGCCGGCCCTGTAGCGCGGCCGCTTGAAATTCAGGCCCTTCGTCATAATGAACACATTTCACTTTTATTCCCTAGGGTGACAAACCACAGTTTTGTGCACTAATCACAATTCACAGATGCATTGTACGTTGGTTTTGGTTATAAAACGTCTGGTCGCCGCGCGAGCGGACGCCGCGAGCTAAAAATACGTACTCGTCGAGTTGGCGCGATGAGGTCTCGCTCACTTTTGGCGGTAGATGTACATCGAGTGTCTTTGCCGGGTGACAAATATGTGTTAGGTAATTAATGTAATTAACGTATATAAACTTCACTATTTGTGGTTCGTCAATGTAACTGTAGCATAACCCTGATTTACCTACGTCTGCATTTTACCATTTTACTATACCAGTAAATAAAATTCTTTAATAATATTTTTTTTTTGACAAGCCTCATATCCATTATAGAGGGGATATGAGACTTAAATCCACCTCCCTGTTCCAATGCAGGTTGGTGGGTTTATAGTGACAATGTTAAATTATTTAACTACTACTATTAAATGTTAATAATGTCTCCGAGGCAGGAGACATTATTAACATTATTAACACTGTGTTGACTGAAGTTAATAATGTCTCCAAGGCAGGAGTGTAACACCACCAACGTCCTTACTTCAAATTCAGAATTTCTACAGATAAGTTCTAGGAAGAAAATCTCAGTATTTCATAGACTCGAGACTCGAACCCAGTACCTCGTGAAGCCTGACCTAACCACTGCACCAACCAATGCAATTTGTCATAATAGTGTATCTGAAAACCTAAACATCCATTGATTTCCTTTTTGAGTCAGTTAATTTACATTTTGTACATTGTTTACAAAATCCCATCAATGTACATCAAACTGTTAAACAGAACGTGTGACCAACGTTTTACGAGTAATAAAATTTTAATAGACTCCGACCATGATTTATTTACGTTCAGTGTATGCCTTACTGCTATACAATAAAGTTAATTTTAGCTTGACAGATTGTAATGTTTTGTTGGTGGAAACCAAGCCAGCGGTTCCGCATGACATTGGTCTGTCAGACCCCAGTTGCCAACACTATTGTCTCGTGAAGCTCATGACGGGTCTATCAAATGGATTTTATTACAATACAGGGTTAAGATTCTCAATAGATTTTCTATTCCAAAAACTTTTGTATTCAGTTCCGTTACATATCATTATTAAAAACGCGAAAGTGTGTGTATATTTGTTTCGCCTCCGCAACTACTAAACCGATTTTGCTGAAATTTGGAATGGAGATAGTTTATACCCTAGATACAATATAGGCTACTTTAGATTTCTTCTATTCTAATCATGAAAATTATTTAAAAGCTAAGTATAAAGCAATAGACATACGCATCAATTCAAAGTACCTACCTACTATTTAGCCAACTTTCTCTTTGAAGTAATCAAATCAAATGCAAACAACTCAAATATTCAAGGGTTTTCAGATATAAAATTGAGTTTTTACGTACCCTCTAGAAGTTCATTTTTTTTTAAAAATATTTGATCTATCTTTTAAATATGACCAATATTTTCATTCCCCTCCGACTAGTCGAGAAAGATTGTATTAGGAGTGGGTACGATGATAGACCAACAGAGCGGGGATCGAACCACCACCCCTCGGTGATGAGTTCGACCTCTCTTACCGTTTGGCTATTATGCTATTGTCATAAGACTGTTACGACATCTAGTACCATTTTACAGAACTGTGTAGTACCGACCTAAACATTTGTAAAAACCAATGGGCATTTTATCACTGTGCAGCTTGTTGTTTCTTAAGGTTTAGATAGATGGCGCTGCCAAGTAGTTCAAGCATTACACGATAGATGTCGCTATTACATATAACGTAAAATATGAAACAAGAAAATTGCATGAGTATTGTAGATATGATTGAGCATTTTCTCCCTTTACTACCTGCAAATTAAAAGATAATATTTAATCATTTTATCTAAACTTCTTGAGATGAATTCCAATCACTCATTGAGTAGGTATTAAAGAATTTAAACTGAAACGTAAAAATACTTAATAAAAGGTATTTTTTATTATTTAATGCGGTTTTCGTGGGACAACTAGACTATTGGCTTCAGGCCTTCGTTTATTAGTAAATATTAACTGATATTAATATAGAGGTAAAGATTTGATTGTTTGTTACAAATATGCTTCGAAATCCTAAGACCGAATTCAACATTCCATGGAAAATTACGTTATCAACGAGTACCAAGATTTCATTACCGTATTCCAACGGGAATCGAAACTACGCAGGGAACCCGCGGGGCGCCTGCTACTTGAAATAAAATAACGTGAGTTTTAGCTTGTACATACGTTTTCTGTGGTTTTAGCCTTTTTGACCCCGACGAAACTATCTATGTATATGGTCTATGATCCGTTATTGGAAAATACCTACTCTCATTTGTTATTTATTAGTGTTATGAAATAAAATATGATAGATAACATTCACATTGACTCATTGCAGATAGATTGCCTAGTTTTATTGCGGTCAAACAATAACAAAGTATTTAATTTTTAACTGATTTTTTTTGATCAACTATCCTCATCTGCTATTTAAGAAAAACGTACACGAGTAAAAAGAATATACCTACCAAACTGAATTAAAAACGCATAGGTTGCCTGCTCTCAAGACACATCTACTGTGACTGTGGCCTCACCAGAAAATAGCAAAAGATAAATTTGACTTAAAATAACCACAGATTAAAGAATAATACGCAGATAGAGCGCACAGGAACACGGCAGTGTCGTAGCCGTTCCAAATACAAAATTCAAAAACGAATACATTCTCAAGTCAGTACGACACGAAGCGTTGCATCAGCAATTTCGAATATTAATTTTAAAAACTGTTCGATAAAACTAAAGAAATAAGTTGGAGTCTTTTTATTGGTAATTAATTATTGATCATTAAATTAATGTACGTAATTGTTATAAGTGTTTTTTGAAATACAAATCATGAAAAAGTTTGTATATGTGGATGTCAAGGAGACGCGTGACTTTTTTTTCATGGGTTTGGCTTCGCCACGCTGCTTGTAAAGACTCATTCTGGAGCATTTTTGAGATGAAGAAGAAGAAGGAAGATATAGTCCTGTAGTGGTGGTAGTGGGCCATTAAAATAGTCTAAAAATATTGAGTAAGGCACAGCTATGGCGAGCAGGAATTGTTACAAATATCGTCCACGCACTTATGAATGAAACGATAATATTAAAACACGAAAATCCGTTGTCTGGCTGCTCTCCAGATAACGTGTTACGAACGCCCAATACGTGCTGATCGTATGATACAATATGTTGGAGCCGTGATAGTCCAGTGGCTATGACATCTGCCTCCGATTCCGGACGGTGTGGGTTCGAATCCGATCCGGGGCATGCACCTCCGACTTTTCAGTTGTGTGCATTTTAAGAAATTGTATATGGTCTATTGGCTTAACCCCTCTCATTCTGAGACGAGACTCGAGCTCAGCAGTGAGCCCAATATGGTCATCATATTATCATTAGTCAGGTCTACGTCCTGCATTGGCCGTCCACAGCTGGACATAGACCTCTGGCATGGACCTCCAAACACCATGGTATCTTGCTCTCGCTCACGCTCTCATGCATTTTAAGAAATTAAATTTCACGTGTTTCAAACGGTGAAGGAAAAACATCGTGAGGAAACCTGCATACCAAAGAATTTTCTTAATTACGTTATTATTCATCTTTACGTATGTGAAGTCTGCCAATCCGCATTGGGCCAGCGTATGGACTATTAGCCTAATCCTTCTCATTGTAAGAGGAAACTCGTACTCACCGGTGAGATGAATATGGATTTATTATTAATGATTGGTTATTAATGACTGGTTAACCCTTAGTGCGTTTTCACTCAAATCTATACCTACTAATATTATAAAGCTGAAGAGTTTGTTTGTTTGAACGCACCAATCTCAGGAACTACTGGTCCAATTTGAAAAATTCTTTCAGTGTTAGATAGCCCGTTTATCGAGGAAGGCTATAGGCTATACGTTATCCCATATTCCTACAGGAACGGGAACCACGCGGCGTCAGCTAGTACCTTAATAAAACTGTAGACCTACCTTTTGTAGTAGTTTATTACCATCTTAAGATCAAATTGAGGTACAAAATTAGTGTTTTATATGAACAGTTTCGTTTTACAGAATGAGCAAGTACCGACCTAAGCCGGGGAGTCAGTGAGGCGTGCCCCATTCACAGACAGAAGTCATTCCCTTTTCCATATATAATTATACTTATTTAAGCACTGAAATAGACGGCGTGTCGTTCACCCGGCACGTGGCGACATACCCGCGACACACGACACACTTGGTGAACGTTAACAACTTGCTGTTCGTACGTAAGCACCTACGAGCTGCCTAATACTTGCATTTCATATGGTCCTGCTACTGATTCGGGTTTGATTGGGAAAGTAGCTCTTATGGCGTTGTGATTAGGCTCATTTTGATCCATTTGAATAAAAAGTACTTTAGTGTTAGATATTTTTAATGATTGTATATTAGACGGGTTGCAGAGAGTTATTGGTTATAGGCGGTTTAAGATAGAGGTGTTTGGTTGTCCTTACAAGACGCGTATATCCATCTGATGGTGATGATGATGATAATGATGATGATGATGTTGATAATGAGGATGATGGTAATAAACTGATTCTAAGCAGATTGACAAAAGCTCTACGTCTATGTGAAAAAATGCATGAATGAAGTTTCAGGCTATTTACTCATATTGTATTATCATCATTATCTGCCTTGGAATGGCGCACTTATAATGGTCTCCCTACTTTTATTAGAGGGGATAATTTCAGACTTTTTCAGACTGGAGATGGGAATTTGGTGTTACGTCCCTGTATCTCAGAGAGCACGATGAGGTACAGGGACGTAACACCAACCAACACCGATGTTTTCGCCCTTGAGTACAATCTCACTTGATTGTTAGTGATGATGCAATCTAAGATGGAAGCGGGCTAAGTTGTAAGGAGTAGGATGAAAATCCACACCCCTTGTGGTTATGACATCGCACCGGAACGCTAAATAGCTTGGCAGTCAGTGGCGTAGCGTGCCTTACAGAAACCCTATATTAGTTGGGGGGGCCCCAAATGAAGAGTAACGAATTCTCACAAAAAAATGCTCGCTATTATGTATGATGTTTTCAACTTTTGCCTACGGGTGATACGGCGGTAGTTACGCCCCTGCCCACGGTGTTCCGATTCGCCGCTTGATGACTGAGTCACGGGAACATTACATAAACTACCACAACCCAGCCAGCGACACCAGCCAAACCTGTTCAATTAAGAAACCCTTAATTGACCCAGCCAGAGATCGTATCTAGGACCTCCGTCTTGTAATTCCACCGCGCATACTACTTCGCCACGGAGGCCATCAAAAACATTAACATTAACACCCTTGCCCGCCAACTTTTGGAGCAGTATGGTGGGTCTAAACTCCATATCCCCTCTCCTAAAAGGAGGGAGCCCTGGCTCTTTAGTGGGTTGAAGTAAACCGATAATGATGGGTGCCGAGTATTCAACGCGTGTGCAAGTGTTTAGTGTAACAGGTTGACAGGCAGCGCGCGGCGGACATAAGTGGAAACTTTCGCCCTTCCTGAGTGCGTGCGCCAATGAATAAATATTGCAGATGGTTAAGTTAGGTATTAATGATGATAATTCTATTAATTTGATCTATAATATGAGACTTGATCACTAAATGTGGCCTCATAAAGTCACTCAGCGGGCAATGGAGCGAGCTATGCTTAGAGTTTCTCTGCGTAATCGAAGCAAAAATGAGGAGATTCGCAAAAGAATCCAAGTCACTGACATATCTGTCGCGAAGCTGAAGTAATGGGCAGGGCACATATATAGTTCGTAGACTCGATGAAAGTTGGGGTCCCAAAGTTCTGGAATGAAAACCCTGCAGAAAGCGCAGTGTACGTCGACCCCCATTAGGTGAACTGAGGACATCAAGCGTATTACAGGGAACCGCTGTATGCTAGTAGCTAAAGATCGTGTTGTTTGGAAGTCCATGCAAGAGGCCTATGTCCAGCTGTGTACGACCATCGGCTGTTAATGATGGTGATGAAGAATTCTATTAAACTACGTTCACTTTAAAAAAGCAGACGCGTAACTTTAAAAGATAGACAATTAGACATAGGACTGTCGTGAAGCTTAGAATATTTCTATGCTTTTTATGCTTTTTTTATTTAGCCTATGTAAAGGAAAAAGTTTCAAATGAAAACTCTTGTAATTAAGTATAATACCTGATTCGCACTCCTTCTCCTCCTCCTCCTTTTTTTAGCGTCCGTTAAAAAATTCCAAATTTTTTAACGGACGCTAAAAAAGCGTTCAAATACAACAAATGCATTTCCAAGTTCACATGACAACGTTTTAAGAACTCGGCGCTTTATTTCGAGCAGTGTTGCATTTTCAATTTTAGCCGTTGAAAATAAACCTTCAATTAACTTCATATGCGATTTTTTTTTTATTATTTACAAGTTAGCCCTTGACTACAATCTCACCTGATGATGTCTAAGATGAAAGCGGACTAACTTGTTAGGAGGAGGATGAAAATCCACACCCCTTTCGGTTTCTACACGGCATCGTACCGGAACGCTGAATCGCTTGGCGGTACGTCTTTGCCGGTAGGGTGGTAACTAGCCGAAGCCCCCCACCAGCCAGATCTGGACAAATTAAGAAAATCTCAATCTGCCCAGCCGGGGAATCGAACCCAGGACCTCCGTCTTGTAAATCCACCGCGCATACCACTGCGCCACGGAGGCCGTCAAAACTTACACGATGGATGTTAGGTAGAATAGCTACCTAATGCTCATTTAGTTAGTTAGTCTATGCGGGAGCGCGCGACACGCGTCTATTCCCGTCGCGCTGCAATAACAGTACGGATGGTATTTTTATTGCGACGCCGGTTTTATTTCAGCTACAATTTGACTAAATAAAAATAAGGAGGCCCGAGTGGAGCGTAATGTGACACTTCGGTAGGGATGTGCCATACCTGATAGCGACTTATCGATGATTTATAGGTGTTTAACTAACTTTAAAGTTTTTAAAAACTGCTGAGTGGATGACTGAAGAAATATTGAGTATTATGGATGACAGAAGGAAAAGTAAAGCAGACAAGGAAAAGTATGACCAGTTGCAGATAAAAATTTTGAATAAAATTAAAGAAGCAAAAGAAAAATGGCTGGAAAGTTTGTGCTCAGATATTGAGGACTCAGATAAGCGACACGACAGTTTTAATATGCATAGAAAGATTCGGCAAATGATAGCACCAACATATCAAGGTAGGGTCATGAGTACTGTCAAAGACGCCGATGGGACATTTATAACTGATGTAAGAGATAAACTGTTGCTATGGGAGGATTACATTAGAGAACTATTTTATGATGACAGAGAAGACTTCAACAATATTGTTGCTGTCGATGATGGCCCGCCGATTACAAAGAGAGAAGTTTCTCATGCAATTGTATCGTTGAAGTCTGGAAAAGCAGTAGGTCCAGACGAAATTCCTGTCGAGCTCATAAAAGAAGTAGAAGAAACTAATTTAGATTATCTAGTACAACTTTTCAATGTCATTTATGACACGGGCAAAATTCCAGCGGATTGGCTAAAGTCCACATTTGTAATATTACCGAAAATCAAAAATCCCAAGTTTTGTAGTGATTACAGAACAATATCTCTTATGAGCCACATTTTAAAAATATTTCTTAAAATACTACATAAAAGAATATTTCGGAAGTGCGAAGTTTTGCTTTCAAAAACACAATTTGGTTTTCGTGATGGACTAGGTACAAGGGTTTGGTTTTCAAGTGCTAATGCAAAGATGTCTGGATTTAAATTGTGATCTGTATGTCTGTTTCATTGATTACGAAAAGGCGTTTGATCGTGTACGCCACATCAAGCTTATGGAGATTTTGTCGAAAGCTGGCTTAGATTATAAAGATATCCAGTTTATCAGGAACTTGTATTGGAAACAGTCAGCTAATGTCAGGGTTGAACGACACACAACTTCGTATATTGACATACCTACTGCGCGGGGTACGACAAGGTTGCATTTTGTCTCCCTTATTATTTAATGTTTATGCCGAAGCAATATTCGAAGAAGCGCTTGAGAATATTAATGAAGGTGTAACGGTGAACGGCATACTAATAAATAACATTAGATATGCGGATGATACCATTCTATTAGCCGATAGTCTTGCAATCGTTAGTCAATGAAGTATCCTCCGCCAGCAATTCTTATGGCATCAATATTAACTGCAAAAAGACAAAATACATGACCATCAGCCGAAAGCCAATCAGATGCAACTCTTTGTATCTACATGATAAAATAATAGAAAGGGTACAGCGATATCGGTATTTGGGATGTATGTTTGACGAAACCGGGGATCATAGTCTGGAAATACGATGCCGCATTGAACAAGCAAGAAATGCTTTTACTAAATTAAAAAAAGTTCTCTGTGACCGCAATTTAAAAATATCTCTGAGGATGAGAGTAGCGCGATGTTACGTTTTCTCTGTGTTACTTTATGGGGTTGAAGCTTGGACACTAACACAAGCGATGTGTAGTAAGCTTGAGGCATTTGAGATGTGGGTTTACAGGCGGATACTGCGAATATCATGGAGGGATCGTATACGCAATACTACTGTGCTGCAAAAAATGGGAAAGCCAACAGAAGTTCTGCAACAAGTCCAAAGGAGGAAGCTCGAATACCTGGGTCATATAATGCGAAACTCCAAATATCACCTGCTCCAGCTTATTATCCAGGGAAAGATAAAGGGGAAACGAAGGCCTGGTCGTAGACGTACATCTTGGCTCAGGAACTTGCGCCAATGGTTTGGTATGAGTACCAGATCACTCTTTCGGGCAGCAGTGAACAAAGTTAAATTAGCCTTAATGATTGCTGACCTCCGATAGGAGATGGCACTATAAGAAGAAGAAGAACTAACTTTATTAATTTAGTATGAAACACGGCTACAACTGACGGGATACACCGTCGGAGTATGCCCGACTAACTAACTATAATAGTGTCAATAATTATGATAACGATTCATGAAAACTCTCTTTCGTCATAAGAACGAAATAACTCTCTCTTTCGTCATAAGAACGAAATAACTCTCTCTTTTGTCATAAGAACGAAATAACTCTCTCTTTCGTCATAAGAACGAAATAACTCTCTTTTTCGAACATAAGACCGGATAACTCAAACTCTCAACTTATTACAGAAGAGTCTACTACTTCCTGGTAGAATGTATTTTCTGAAACAATTGTAAACCATACTAACATTATGGCTTGATTATTCGAATGAAAATTCACGGAAAAGTGCTGCTACAGATGCTATGGGTAATTTAAATAACTGAATTTGATAACTTTAACTATAAGTTAGACCGATGTGCTTGGTCCGTGTCATGTCCATGAACGAGGCCTATGTCCAGCAGTGAACGTCCATCGGCTGAAAATAATGATGATGATTATGATGAACTATTAGTTTGTATTGTAGGAATATCTATTTTTGTTACTTAGCATGACGTGTTATTTATGTCAGTCTAAAGTGATAAGGCGATAACTTCGGAGGGATAAAGTTTTTATAACCTTCTCCTTAGCAGCTTAATGTGTGTAAGTACACCTCTGAATCTGATAATCATCATAACAAAACATATTATCGATATACCATTAACAAATAATTAAATAATACATCGATACTCTGATGAGCACAGCTCGTCACTACGAAACCCATCCACGAGTAAACACTTTTACATTGCCACTTCAGTGGACACAACTATCAAAAACTCCAATACAGAAGCAGCGATGCACTCAAAACGCAGTAAAACTTTTGCCGAGCCTTTAATGAGAGTGCATTCACCTCACCATATTTAAAATGAAGTGCGTTTCGGAAAATAGAAAGCATTTCCGTGTTGTCCAAACTCTGAACACTGTGAGCTATATGTAGGAGTGACTATGTGGAAGGGTGATTTATATTTATTTCTAACTAAAGTTTTTATAAATTACATATTTTCGGATTTACAGCATATATTTCGGAGAATGTGAAAGGCACGAAAGCACTTTCTAACTCCTGGCTGAAAATCTATACCACAGTAAAGAAATATGTCGTCGTCGTTATCAACCCATATTCGGCGCACTGCTGAGCTCGAGTCTCCTTTCAGAATAAGAGGGGTTAGGCCAATAGTCCACCACGCTGGCCCAATGCTGATTGGTGGTCTTCACACACGCAGAGAATTAAGAAAATTCTCTGGTATGCAGGTTTCCTCACGATGTTTTCTTTCACAATTTGAGACACCTGATATCTAATTTCTTAAAAAACACACAACTGAAAAGTTGGAGGTGCATGCTGACTGGATTCGAACCCACATCCTCCGGAATTGGAGGCAGAGGTCATATCTGTCACGGCTGTCATGGCTCTTAAGAAATATGTATAGCTACTGTGTATGTGCCAAAATTGTAAAGAGGTAAAGTTTGTGGTATTGTAGGGAGTAATCTCTGGATCTACTGAACCGATTTATAAAAAAAATCACTCGAATGCCACGTTATTTATAAGTGTCATAGGCTATATTTTATCCCCGTACTCTCACGGGGCGTCGGCTAGTTTATTATAAGAAAGGATAGCTCTGTATTTAATAGTTAGACCCAGAACTCGAACCCAGGACCTTGTAATCCGGAGACACATACTAAACTAACGAAGCAGTTACTTCTATAGAGAGAGAGTAAACAAGTAGAAAGGCGACTACTAGCGACAGACGGTGTAAGAAATACCATATATAATGCGGGTTACAGAGTTTCAGCTATCACTGTTCAATCGAACTGTTCAGATAAAACATACGTGTGTACGCAAAACTGAGAACTACAGTGAAGGCAAAACTGGTACAGTTTTTTTCGATGATTTTGATTCAATTTTCTTCTTCTTCTTCGGTCTCGCCTTTTCCCATTTATACGGGGTCGGCTTTCCCAATTATTTGGCGCCATTTTGTATCTTCTTCGGCTCATGATTGGTATGGTTGTTTTGGCTTATGTTTTACGGTCGGTTGCCACCTGACACCAAGGTCGTAATCTTCCTAGAAGACTTGAACGTTGCCGTTGGCCCTTGCGGGCTCTTCCGCCGCCGCTTTAATGAACGCTCCGACCTGAGCGCCCATCACCAACCAAGGACCTCTTTCGTCGAATATGTAGGCGGAGCTCCGAGGTTGGGTTTGTTAACAGAGTTTTCTCACCGGCCTTTTTTTGTTCCACGGGAGGTATTTTACATCTCCTACCCTTCAGCTTTCTTGCCAGCGGGCATTCCCCTATTCGCCATCTTGGGGACGCACTCCCTAGGGTTAAGGCTTCCCTGAGAGATTTTGATTGAATTTTCGATTAGATAAAAATGTACACTTAAAACTGAAGGTCAATAATTCGCTCATGTGTTGTATTTTCAATAGGCAGACAGATTGTAAGATTTGTTTACTATGTTTTGCATACCAACTATGGCAGGATATGTGTTTAAATATATTATAAAAGACCTATATAAATGTTAAGAGCCGTGATAGCTTAGTGGATATGACCTCCGCCTCTGATTCCGGGGGGCGTGGGTTCGAATCCGGTCCGGGGCATGCACCTCCAACTTTTCAGTTGTGTGCATTTTAAGAAATTAAATATCACGTGTCTCAAAAATCGTTGAAAGAAAACATCGTGAGGAAACCGGCATACCAGAGAATTTTCTTCATTCTCTGCGTGTGTGACGTCTACCAATCCGCATTGGGCCAGCGTGGTGGACTATTGGCCTAACCCCTCTCATTCTGAGAGGAGACTCGAGCTCAGCAGTGAGCTGAATATGGGTTGAGAATGATGATGATGATATAAATGTATTATATACTGGCAAAATAAAGATTGATGGATAGAATAGTCATCGTTAGTTACTCATACATAGATAATTAGATATCCATATATTTGGTTCTAAAGAAAGAAATATGTTTGTAATGTAGCAAAGTTTTAGTGCAGTGTCGTGCTAGCCGTGCGTTAGGTGCCCTCCGCGGCGTGCGTTTATTGCGTTTATTGCGTTCATAAACGATAACGTGTTGTGCGGCGAAGATTGAGCTGTTACTTTTATACTTTGCGTTCTGATGTCAGACAGCGTGATTAGTTTATTGCTAGTGAACTTTGCCGCCTCTGGTTCAGTAGTTTCCGTGGCTTGAGAATGTGGTTTATGGAAGTCAAGAGGTTTCTTGTATGGCCATGGACATAGGTGCTCAACAGTGGACGTCCCTAAAGGCTGGTAATGATAATGATTGGCTTAGATTTATACACAGATTTACTTCTAGATTCAAACTTCCTAAACTGGTAGGTACGAGTATGTTGGTACTAGTCACTACTATGAGACAAAATTGACTTTCAAATGTGCTTGTATAAATTACAATGAATCTGTTTTGATTTGATGATCTATTAAGAATACTATCTCATATCAATCTCGTACTATCTACCACTATCTTTTTCAGCATGATTGAATCGCTAATCGCAATAAATCGCTACCGTCGCGCGCCGACAACGCGCCGCATTTTACGATGATGACTGGCAATTATTCAGAGGAAATAACTTTCCGCGGCGCCACCGTCGCGAGCGGCACCACGCGACCTACGGGCCTGATCAACAATGATACCTAACAAATTTTGTTAATCATCAAAGATATCAACTTAGAGCACCCCACCAGCAAAGACGACAATGGACGTTATAGGACGTTATAGGAGAGGTAGAGGCTAGGAGGGTATGCGCGGTGGATTTACAAAACGGAGGTCCTGGATTCGATCCCCGGCTGGGCAGATTGAAATTTTCTTAATTTGTCCAGGTCTGGCTGGTGGGAGGCTTCGGCCGTGGCTAGTTACCACCCTACCGGCAAAGACGTACCGCCAAGCGATTTAGCGTTCCGGTACGATGCCGTGTAGAAACCGAAAGGGTTGTGGATTTTCATCCTCCTCCTAACAAGTTAGCCCGCTTCCATCTTAGATTGCATCATCACTTACCATCAGGTGAGATTGTAGTCAAGGGCTAACTTGTAAAGAATAAAAAAAAAAGGCAGTCCGTAGCTGCACCCTTGACGAGGACGTCCGGGTGCTAATTACGGGGAATCATCCACCGGAGATAACACCTCGAGTTAACGGTATCAGTATTCCCGGTGCGCTTTCAACCATACCAAAGAAGAGCCTGATGGTCAGGTGCCGCAGGCTGCGTTGTGGTCGCTTAAGAAAACATTCCAGTGACGCACTCGTCATCAGGTGACGAGTGGGAACACCGGGGTTTTAGTCGGTTGAAGTCCGACATAAGCATCTCGCCTCTTCGTGGCAAAAAGGTCACCATGATGGTTTTCCCATGTAACACAAAAAAGGTATCCGGTAAAGAAAGAGGCTAAAATAGAAATACAATAAGAATACACATATTAATTATATTATTTTGATGATAATATCAACTTTGAGAACATCTGGTGAGAAGTTGCCGTCAAAACGAAATGTTTGGCGACTGAGGACATTATTTCTCATTTTACCTATGAGTGGTTGTTAAGAAACAAACAAAGTTATAGCCTAAGAAACGCCATGACATGCTTGCTGATCAGAGAAAGGGGCACAAGTACGCGCATAATATGCTGTAAGCCATAATGAAAATAATAGAATGAAGTAACGTAAAAGTGACGAAGTACAGCAGTTCCGTGCTGACCGAGAAGCTTAGAGGGGATAACTTCCCAGTGCAGAGGGAATTCTTAATTCTCAGGTTAAGAACTAAGAATTCATAATCCAATTCGTCTTTCCTCCTGCGCTAAGAGTGTGATCTATCCTTAATCTGTAATAAAATACTTGCTGCGCTACACAATATTATCAAACAGGAGTTAAATAATCAAAAACAAAAGAACAGAAACACAGAAGAATAATCAGGCTTACTATGCGAGCTCCCTCCTGTTAGGAAGGGACTTCTAAACAAAGCCCATTTTAAAGTCTTAAAATAAATGAGTTTGAATTAAATAAGCGAAAACAAAAGTGGAAACAATATCGTAGTAAACATTAGAAGTTACAGCGAGTTCGTAGTGAGGAATAAATCACACACAGAGGTGAGTCAAGAGGTGAGTGGTATCTATTTGACGCACTCGCGCGCTGGTACCACCCGAGGTGTGTGATGCGGCCGCACGCACCCTCAGCGCGCGTTTACACCGCCCGCGACCACTTGGGCAAGTTACTCGACTCTTCGTCATGCTTACTATACGGCTAGATATAGGGTGTAGAGAGGTTTCAAAGTTTAGATCAGAGAATACATAGGTAATCCATAATAAATAAGTCCAATATAGGATTGTTGGCTTAGGGTGTTCATGTAAAAGGTCTACACAAAATACACCACCCGCGATCATTTGAATAAGTTACTTGTAATGTTTACATTAAATTCTTACAATTTATTGACATTTTATTTATAAATGATTGTAATATTTCTAAAATATTTTTTTTACCGTTTTTTTTTAATAAATATAGTGCAGGGCCGCCATACCTTATACCTTAGGACCCTAACGTTACCTACATACTTACATAGGTAAAACTACAGATAATACTTGGCGGCTAACTCATATAAACATAACATTACGCTTTTCTTACTTCCCCAGTCAAGCTATCATAAATAACCTACTAATAAACTTCTGTGCAGTAAACAAAAAACAAAAAGCAACTTTCTGCTTAGCTTCTTTTGTTATCAGTGAATTTGTATTTAAGGTTCATCACTCGCTCGAGTCACTTTCCCGGTGCAAATTTTCGGGAAAGTCGTGAAATAAAGCAAGTTGTGCAATTAGGGGATCACGCGAGGCGCCGACGTCGCCGTCCCCTCCCCGCGCAACCAGCACCCCCGCCGTCCTCCGAAGCCCAAATAAAGGCCGCCACGCATAGTGTTAAAAAGTCATATTGATTATAGACGTATAGTTCTTACGAATCCGCTGTATAATAGGATTGTTTTAATAGAACGAGATACTCTGATAACCAGGGAGGGAAGGGAGGGAGCAGGGAGCTTTTGCAGGGAGCAGCTGGATGCTGGCGGCTCGAGACCGTTTTGTTTGGAAGTCCAGGCAAGAGGACTATGTCCAGCAGTGGACGTCTATATTATGATAATGATGATGATGAATGACTCTGATAACCAGTTCGTCCTCATTTTATAATAAGCTGAAAGTCCGTCATGTTCCAACCATGGTTAGTAGGTATTTAAACTGTTTTTCAGATAGCATGGTGACAGACGCCTGTATGACGTTCTGTTATCGTGAATCGCGGCAAACTTTCAAAAGTGAAACGAACTACCACCGTACCCATGCTATCTTAAGAACACTATACAGTAGGCAACTGTGGGGTTTGAGCCATGTAGGCTGAGGAAGGTAGCAGGTTTTAAAGGTATCAAGAGACTTTCAATTGTGGAAGTAAAAATCGTATTTTTTGTATTTTCCTAGGCATAAAATTATGAGAAATCATGTCTCCAGTCGCCACAGTTACTGAGGTTTTCAGTAACAGCCCAGTGGATATGACCTCTGCCTCCGATTTCGAAGGGCGTAGGTTCGAATACATTTGCATTATGCATTTTAAGAAATTAAATATCTCGTGTCTGAAATTAAATATCACGCTGAAGGAAATACACCGTGAGGAAACCTGCATACCAGAGAATTGCAATGCAATGCAAACAAAAGGCATCTGTTCTTATCAGGTGGTCGTCGTGTAATTTTTGGAAGAAAGAACTTAATACTTCTTATCCCAACTGTAGACCCCACGTTCCAAAGCCACACAAGAAAAACGCGGCAGTTGATTATTCTACAATACATAATTAGAATTAAACCACAGCGATGCTGTGTCAACCACGCAAATGTTCAAATGACTCATAAAGCTGTAACGCGGTATGATCCCTGAAGTATCCAGGAATGTAATAAACCGGTCTGAAACAACACAACACACAAAACATTTGTAAAACTGCGTCAATTAATAGCGACACACGAAAATAGTACATTGAGTAACAGTTTCATGAACAGGTGACATCACAGTATTTCGTAGTAAACAACTGATGTAGCGGCTGAATACAAAATGTTCTACATATTTAAAAACATACAAACAAAATAAAATATAAAGGAACAATGCGTATGTGATGTTTATTTGTTAGAACTCCTTAATATGAAAATCTCTCGCAAAATCTGTTCTTAGCGGACTACTAACTATTACATATTTCATAACACATTTGCTCGTAAAGTATCGCTTATTTCACCAATTTCAATATCCTATTGTATCTCGTTACGCACATGTGCTGTAATATAAATTAAAATGCACATGTGCCGTAATCTATACTAATATTATAAAGCTGAAGAGTTTGTTTATTTTTTTCATTGAATGCGCTGATCTCAGGAACTACTGGTCCGATTTTAATTATTCTTTAAATGTAAGATAGACCATTTATCAAATCATTAATTTTTTCCCTATTTCTACGGGAACGGGATCCACGCGGGTGAAACCGCGCGGCTTCAGCTAGTGTAATATAAAACTTTTATCATCCGTCTAAAAACGAACGGTACTTTTCTAAATCTTCGCAAAGAGTTTTTATGTCAGAAAAGTGCTCAACATAAAACGTCGTATGACATCCGTGTGCTTTGATACTTACAGCCTCAGCTTGTTTTCCTTTATTTAATTTTTATTTCCTGTTTAAAGGTGAAAGCTGATGCAATGGCATCCACATGTCTTTCCATTGAGAAATTCATCAATTGTGTAGTAACCTCGACTACACAATTGATGTAAAAAGTATACTTTTTGTGCAAAGGATCAGCCTGGCTGTCCAGCGCGGAAATGTAGCCAGTATTCTTGTCACTATTCCACGTGGGCATGATTTGTATAGTTATTGATAAGTTAGCTTAAGTCCCATATTTTATTCTACCTCGACTTAGTAAATGTCTCCGACAAAGTTGTATTTACGCAAGTAATCGTTGAGAGTGAGCAGTGCTGTATCGCACGTATGTGGTGCACGCCGATGGATATCATTTAGAGAAGCACGTTCTAAATGTAGTGAGTAATGTAATCCACGCTACGGTAAGGGCTGGAAATAGCACTATAGACGTGATTCAGCGCCAGGGCGGCAGATTACAGGGCAGAAATAAAACGCGACAAGTACGTATCTTACACTATTATTGTCAACTACATTAACTAGCGCCCACTTGTTAAAATCGAGCAATCTACTATAAGTATTATATAGCGATTATTATACATGTATCCTTTTAATATCCATTTCTGTGAAAATGTTTGTTGGAGGGCATTATACTCGTATTGTAATGGATACTTCATCATCATCTTCATGTCAGCCGATAGACGTCCACTGCAGGACATAGGCCTTTTGTAGGGACTTCCAAACATTAAGACACTGAGCCGCCTGCATCCAGCGAATGACTACGACTCGCTTATTAAGTAATCGATACTTACTGAAGTCCAAGATACGAGTATTTTTTTTTTGTTTGTCTGTCCGTCTTTTTTTCTATCGCGCACCACGCCGAAACTGCTGAATGACTTCAAATGAAAATTGGCATGATTTGAGTCCACACTACAAATAAAGTTGTAAAATACTTTTTATTGTAAAAACTAGATTAAAAGAGAGTGAAATAGAGTTTGAAAGTTCGTATAGAAAGTCCTTCATTTTTCAAAAACAATTTTGCTTGCGTATTGTATATTGTAACGCAAGCAAAATTGTTTTTGGTAATACAACCAAAAAAATACCAAAAATAATGTGATTCAAGACTTTTCATAATCCTATCCCTAAAGGGAAGTTTTTTAAATATAATTTTTAAAATGCTACTGGGTGGTGGTTATAACGAAAATAGAAAAATAAAATTATTGAACAAAATATACCCATTATTACGAATTTGTAGAATGTAGCTACTAAATTAGTATGTTCCTGGTTTCTTTTCGCGTTACAAAAGACACAAAATTATCGCAACAGCATACACCAAGAGCCAGTGGCGCTAGTGTCGCGCTATAAATACATATCAAAGCAATATGACCCGAACGTGTTATTGGAGCGAAAAGAGGAATAGTAAAAGTAAAAAGTGTAAATATATCGTTCAACGGACTCGTGAATAATCTTAGAGCCGAGATAAACTTTACTGAGACATATAAAATTACGTGGACACGAGAAAAGTTACTACAAGTTTTCGGATGCGGCATATTTTAATTTAAGTATTCAAATGCTGATTCATTCTCTAAGCAGCAACAAAGAGAACGCATTCATCATTGCAGTAAAGCTAGAACGAACTGTCTTCTACTCCTCTCAGAACACATGGTAAATGACCGTGTTGATCACAAAAACACATCCCAGAGGGGCTATCATACATTTATAGTTCATCTTCAGGCTATGAAAGTTTATACAAATAATTTATAACAACCATGATTTCTAACGATCAAGGACGAGTGGAGTTGATAATAGATGTCAATGAACTATAAAAAATGGTTACATTATTTGGGTAAATTGAGTTTTTTGATTGATAAAATTGACAAATAGTAACAACACAGAGGCAGGGTCTCACGACCCACAGGACCTCTGTGTTGGTAACTCAGTTCAGTTACTTGTACATATGTATTCCGTAGTTTAGTTCCCAACTCAGGTCATTATATCAAATACGCTTATTTCAAGTATGCTTAATTTACAAGCGTTTTTAAAACGGTTAGTTTGTCGGTTTGTAGTCTGTTTGTAGTTTGTACTCTACTATCGGTTTGGCAAGACCACACACGCACTTACATACAGTGTGCCTAGTGGGAGTTTTAAATATTTGCATACTGTTACTATCGCGTTAACGTAAACGCGAACTTATATGGAATTGAAACAGTTGTGCAGTAGTGCCACTAGATGATGGTGCTTCAATTCCTTAAAAATTCGCGTTTACGTTAAGATCAGCAGTGCTATTATGTAACAATGTTTTGTATAACTCGCAAGTGCAAGTTTCGAATTCACGTCCAACTTTACTAGTCTATTCTCATTTTCTTAGAGAGTCGCTCCGCCCATCTTTTCTGTTTTTTTAATTCGGGCCAGGCGATGAGGCCCGAAGGCAAAAACAGCCTCCTATTAAGAATCCAAAAAGGCAAAAAAGAGGCTCCTATTAAGAAGCCTACGATACTTACACCATCAGAGAAAAATATATATCGTGATAGACAGAGAGAGATAGGGGTGAATTCGAAACTCGAGTCATGAAAATATCGTTACAGAATAATTCTCCAGAATCATAATCTGTAGTCGGATAAAAGTGCCGCATCCTCGTTTAGTACGATCTCAGCGATGGAGTGCATCCCACCCACACTCATTTAGTATTATTTTGGTTGGAGACAGCGCATTGCCACACCGCGGTGAAATATGTCCGCCGCGCGTCTACTTACCGACTTTATACAGATTACGGATGCTGGAGACTGGAGTTGCATCACTTCGTGTGCCCACCTCGCCGCGAGCGGCCGGACGGCGGGCACGCTCGTAAACTTTATTATTTTAGATTACACCTAAGGTTGCGTAGGTACGAGTTTTCAGCGTCATTAAGAACTTAAATTCAGTTCACTGTTGAGTACGAGTAATCTCAGAATCAGAGGGGTTAGGCCAATAGTTCACCATGCTGGCACAATGCAGTTTGGCGGAATTCACACACTTAGAGAATTAAGAGAATTGTCAGCTATGAAGGTTTACTCACGATGATTTTCCTTCACCGTTAGAGACACGTGATATTTAATTTCTTAAATTATGCACATAATTTAAAAGTTCGTGGTGCATGCCCTGGAGTGAACCTACACCCTCCGAATCCGAATCCGAAATCCGAATTGGGTTAGGGTAGGGTAGGGTATTTAATATACAAACAAATTGTTCAAAATGGAAAACTTTCTCAAATGCTGTTTTTTATTGAGTCCTTAGGCTAGGCAGTGGTTTTTTGCATTGCAAGTGCTTACAAACCTTGTCTCAGAGAGTATGTCTCGGTCATATCCAAATCTAGTACTCCATGATCCAAATAACACAACTTCATAGCCCCAACGTCATACTTGAACCGCGTAATCGTTTAGCTCCTCGGTATACCCGCTGGATATTTGGTTATATTGTATTCGAGAAATTAAATATCACGTGTCTCAAACGGTGAAGGAAATATAACGTGAGGAAACCTGCGTACCTGAGACTTTTCGTCGTCTACGTGTGTGAAGTCTGGCAATCCGCATTGGGCCAACCTAACCATTTTAATTCTAAGAGGAGACTTGTTCTCGCAGTGAGCTGGGGAAGGGTTGTTGATGATGATGATGATGATGATGATGATGATGATGATGATGATGATGATGATGATGATGATGATGATGATGATGATGATGATGATGATGATGATGATGATGATGATGATGATGATGATGATGATGATGATGATGATGATGATGATGATGATGATGATGATGATGATGATGATGATGATGATGATGATGATGATGATGATGATGATGATGATGATGATGATGATGATGGTGATGATGATGATCATGATGATGATGATGATGATGATGATGATGATGATGATAATATAAAAAAGTATGGCATTTATTTTATATTAAAGGTTAAGGAAAATATTGGAATAAGTGTTATTATAGAATCAAAATTAATCATGAAACATTTTTTTTTCAGTACATAATTAAAAACAAAAATATACCAAGTGAGATTTGTACGAGTAAGCTAAGAACTTATAGGATAGGACTTATCCTATCTTTATAGTATTCCTAATATAATCATACAAATCTAATTTTATAAGCAAAAAGACCCCGCAAGCGCCACGTGCCGGCGGAAACGTATAATGGCCCCCTGTGTCCCCCCCCGTCCCCACTCGACTTAGTGCAATGTCTATTTCAGTGCTGGAGACACTTTGTACTGTATACGGGGCGTGCATCCGGCGCGAGCTCTTCAGTTCTTCACTCATAATCAAACTATTATACTATACTAGTGGACGCCCGCGACTTCGTCCGTCCTTAGACCTCCTTTGTCCGTGCTTTTTGAATTTTGAAAAACCCCCAATGGTCATGAAAATATGTATACTAATATTATAAAGCTGAAGAGTTTGTTTGTTAGTTTGATTGAACGCGCTAATCTCAGGAACTTACTGGTCTGATTTGAAAAATTCTTTCAGTGTTAGATAGCCCATTTATCGAGGAAGGCTATATATTATCCCCGTATTCCTTCGGGAACGGGAACCACGCGAAACCGCGCGGCGTCAGCTAGTCTAGAAAAGTTTTTATGCCAGAGTTGTTTTTTATCATAATATGTGATCAAATAATATTGTTTTTTTTTAATACAAAAACAATCAGATCATGGAGATCTGATTGTTTTTGTATCAATAAGTTGTCACAATTATCCCACCACCAATTATTAATTTAATTTATTTATTTATTTTAAAAAAAAAAAAAAAAACAATTTTCTCATCAAAAAAAGCTAAGAACACTCTCAATCAAGTCATCAATATTTCTTATATATTATTATTTTACTATAGTCTTTCAGTGTGCGTGCTTTCATTTTTGACTCCCTCGAGTATATTTGCAGACATTCGGTTATTCTTTCACACTTTTCCCGCCAGAACTTTTAAACAGATTAACCGTTTTCCATCAAACATGTCTAAAACGCACAATAGTCACCTTTAACGCAAAAAAAAATCTAAATTGAAATCGCTTCAGCCTCTTTTTGCATCGGGGGTTAAAATAAAGTCTAGTCGGATGCTACGTACGAACGTACTTAGAGAACCAGGTAGTAGATGGAGATAATAGAGTGTCGCTGACATCATCAACATTAGCAACCTATTTTTGGCTCACTGTTGATCATGAGTCTCCTCTCAGAATGAGAGGGGTTAGGCCAATAGTCCACCAGGCTGGCCCAATGCGGATTGGCAGACTTCAAACACGCAGAGAATTACGAAAATTTTCCTCACGATGTTATCCTTCTGCCCCGGACTGGATTCGATATATGTATAGGTGACTATAAACATTATTATCGATTCAAAGAATTTTCCTAAAACGTAACGCAATAAAAACAGCGCACTCAACATTCCACGAGCAAACACGAGTGTAGTCGGCGACATAACGGTACACCGGCTTGTCTACCCAAAGGTCAGATGACCGCACATTACGATATCTACGCTATTTTTCTGTTTATTCCGGTATTGGGGAATCTTTACCACGGCGCTATAAACTTTGTACTCGTATATATCGAGCCTCATTATCGTCAGGTTCTGTCTCGTTGGTTGTGTGGCTTTGGACTTTTGAATCGAGCTGTGCTGTGATTAAATACTAAGCTTTCTTTTTTCAATATTTTTTTTCAAAACTCACCTAGTGATGATGCACTTCCTAAAGTGATGATGCAGTCAAAGATGAAAGCGGGAAAATCCGAACCCTTTTCGGTTTCTACACGACATCGCACCGGAACGCTAAATCACTTGGATGTACGTCTTTTGGCGGTAGGGTGGTAACAAGCCATGGCCTAAACCTCCCACAATTGGTCTAGATCTAGCATCTAGACCAATTAAGAAAACCTCAATTGACCCAACAGGTATCGAACCCAGGACCTCCGTCTTGTAAATCCACCGCACATAACACTGCGCTACGGAGGCCGTCAAAAATGTATTCTGTGGACAAAGTAAGTTAGGGTGACATACACGAAAGCATTTGGGAGAGTCGTGTAAAAGAGCTTTTATACTTGATAATTCAGTCTTAAATAACTTTAATGTGTCACGCCGATATTTTTATTTGTATTACGATACCACGAGAAAAAAATCATTGTGAAATACGAGTAATCTCAACTCGCTACAATAACCACTTAAACATCTTAAACTTATGACTAACACCCAATCTATACAAAAGTGACGAAACTAACATAAAACATTAATCCGGCGACACTTATGAAACCGGTAATGTAAAAATAAAATCGAAAATGATCTCGACAATTGCAGGCACGTCCGGGCGGGGATTAGTCACCGGCGTGTAATGAGTGGGACCAGTAACAGATTACTCTCACTGCATGACCGGTATGACCCATACCTCCAAATAATGTTCTTAGTCATGAGATTAATATTTTTGGATTTCCATTTTTATTCATCCGACTCCCCACAGTTTCTACCGCGTGGTTCCTGTTCCCATAGGAATACAATATAGCTTAAAATACTCGGGATACTTCCCAATAGTGAAATAATTTTTCAAATCGGTTGAGTAGTTTCAGAGCATTTCAATGCAAACAAACAATCATATCTTTCCTCTTTATAATATTAGTATAGACTAGACAACTCACCGCAGTTTCACCCGCATAGTTTCTGATCCCGTGGCATAACATAATATAGTCTATCCGCTGCCTACTGACAACCCTTCGTAGATTACATTACAGTAGGCAGATGAAGTTCAGTTGATTTGATGTTTATTTTAGTAGGTTAATATTAAAGACCAAATTAGTGAATAGACCAGCTGGACCGGCAGCATAGCGTGCTCTTGAAGGCACGGGGCTCATCACTACCAATTTCACTATTGTAGACATACACATTTCACATTATCTCCAGAATTTTCACTGAATATTTTTTTAAAGAAAAAACAACTTAGATATTTCACAGCTTTCACTAGTGTTATAGTTTCATTTTATACAATTCTAAAACACAAACGTATGTTTGAAAATTATTTGACTTGCCGTCTGTCTGTCCAGGCTAATAATAATAATTTTTGCACCGATTTCAAGGGCATACAATCTCTATCTTCCAGTGTAAGAAGATAGAGAAGGTATTTAAGCAACATAAAGGCTATTTTTTATCCCTAAAAAATCCATGGCTCCCACAGGATTTGTGAAAAAAAAAATTGACGCGTACAAAGTCGCGGGATTCCACTAGTTATTACTGAAAGAGTACTCTAAATATGGTCACTGTTACTTAACTTATTGCTCCAAATGTTTAATGCATTTAGATTTACCTTCATTATGGCTATCGTACATCAGTATGTGCCGCCAACGCACGTACGAGCGGTGAATTAGCCGCGACAAAAACATCCGAATGATTTCATAACTATACCATTTTTCCACTTTTGGGGAAAACATAAAATTGTATCTGGCGCTATAAAAATACTAGATTAATTTGCGATCACTGGCCGCTATAAGCTGTTCGCACACCGGAAACGGAAGCAAGAGCTTAAATCTTTTTTTCCAATAGGACAATGACCTCTCTTTGCGGACTTATGTGTTGGTAATGATGTCGTTTTAAATAGACAGGACCTAGATTCGATTATATGGGTAAATTTAGGATTTTATATTTTTTAACTTAGCTCTGAACAACCTGGATAATATTAATATAAATAAGTTGCAAATCAAATAATTATTGTGAAATAACAAACTACAGCTTTCTACAAACCACTCATTGAATAAGCCTCTTTTTTGAAGTCGGTTATTGTATACCAAAATCTTTACTATACTTCATCAAAGGACATTTAGCCAAACGTAAATGAACTAAAATATTCTACAGAATGTAACAATTTCTGCTTTAATAAATACATCAGCATTGCAGCCAATTCAATTATTATATCTGAAAACCGCATCAAAATCGATTTATCTAAACGCGAGATAAATCGCAGTCAAAAATTGATTTATATAAACATGTGAAGTCAGTTCTTTCTTTTTTCATCTTTGTTGTGCATCCCCTTGGACGATGGGCAGCCAGCTTTACTTCCAATCGCTCACCAATAAAGGAGGTCGTCGTAGCATCAGCCATGTAGGACATTAATAGGCAATTACATTAATATGTCTCGCGATCATATAAGAGGTTCTAACATGAGATAGAAATCAGGTTTGTAAATACTGTTAGTGGTCATAAAGTAATTTCATTAATTATTTCACGTCTAATTAAGTCTGGGGCCAATATATCACGGGGAAGAAAGTCATAAGACACCACCCACGGTACAGCCTTCACACAAAGCCTACCGACGGCGGGCCAGTTTTAATTAAAATAAATTAAACCAATCAAATGATCTGACGGCGGGTCGCGTTTGCATTGCGTCCAAACGATTTACTATATTACAAAATAAATTGAACCTTGACTATATTCTTATCTGCAACTACTAGTAAAATTAGAATTAATATAAGTCTTTTCATTAGTCTATTTAAAATATAAAAATTAAAATATTGATGGATGATTTAATTTAATTTAACATAATCCTTACTAATATTTTAAAACATGGGAATGTAAGTAACTTTTTGTCACACTTTCACTCAGACGATCGTTATGAAAACTCACACACACACAATGTAATACATTGTACTACTAGACAAAAAAATGTAACAGTATAAATAACATTTTAATTCTATCAAGAATCACCAATTTTTCAGTCTGCATATGGAGCATATTGGTCTCCATTCCAAGCAAGTGGAAAGCTTGAACTAGGTTTGGATATAATAGCTCAATGGGTTTAAATTTAGACTTTCAAACGTGGAGATATTGATCAATTATGGTATTTTAATTTACATATATTATACTAGCGGACGCCCGCGACTTCGTCCGCGTGGAAATCAATGTAAACTGTCAAGCCCTATTTCACCACTTTAAGGTTTAAATTTTAAAAATTTTTGAATCACATTACATTTCGTATATTTCTTTGATTTATGGACAAATTTTTATAACTGTAACTCTAAAAATGAAGGACTTTCCTTACAAACTTTTTGTAGACCCTGTTTCACCTTCTTCTGATTTAATTTTTGCTACAAAAAGTATCCTATAACCGTCTCCGTACTATGGTCTCAAATCATGCTAAGTTTAATTTGAATTTATTGAGTAGTTTCAGCGTGATGCCCAACCAACAAAAACACGATGAGATCGTAATGAGATCGTCACGCTATTGTGTGAACGGGCCACGTCTAGTGAACCATATGAACCAAATTCTGACAGATTGACGAGTTTTCTAAACATCTTCAGATAAATTCCAAGCTATTAATCTTGCGAGTGTTTATTTGGCTTATAATTAAGGAAATCTTTTACTAATTCCCTCGTGATAGTTAATGCTATCAGTTTATATATTTAAGTGCACTATAATATACGTCATGAATTATTCATTATTATATTTTACATTAGTGCTGAGGACTTCGATTCAGGTTGAAAAAGCCTGTATCTCAGATCCTCGCTCTTCCTGCTGAAATTGTAAATGGTATTTTAGCAATCATAAAGAATACAGGAGTAATAGAAATTAAAACTAACATCATATAAAAATAATTATATGTGTGTCAGTGTGTGTGTGAGTGTGAGTGTGAGTGTGAGTGTGAGTGTGTGTGTGGGTGTGCGTGTTTGTGTGTGTATCGGCGTGATTCTAACCACGATTGTTGATAATTGTAAAATGTCTTGTATACACATACAGTATACCTACACTAGCAAACACGTTAACTAAATAATAACTAAGTATCTACTTACAGTACATAAAAATAAATTATTACATTGAATATATTAGCACTCTTGTTCTTTGTCTTGAAAGAGTAAGCGATAATTTTTTTTTCCCAAAAATTTTCAAAGTCACACACGCGATGTACCACCTTTTTTGTGTAAATTCTGCATGATTGAACTGATCGCCAATTTGAATTGTTTATCCGTATTAAAGTAAAAAAAAAACTCTATTGACCGTAAAGGTGGTTTGCCACGGTTCGCAATTTTGACATTTAAAACGTTACTAAGTATTTATTATGCGACTACAATTAAGCTTGATGGAAAACGTCAACTTACCTAGAAGATGCTTTTTCACCCTTTCTTTAAACAAACGTTTTTATCATATAGATAGTATAATTATAAATAGTAGTAGTAGTTAGGTAGGTACTGTTTTATGTTTTTTGTATATTGGGAAAATGTTATTAGTTAGGAGTTATCGGTTCCCTTGTGTTGTGTATGATTTTCACGATGCAAGTAGATTTAATCTTACCAGAATATTTATGAAAAATCCAGTCATAGAAAGATTTATTTATAACAAAAAAAACATTGTAATTTTAATATATCGTTATTAAGGTAAATAACGATATATAAATCTTACTAACAACTTTAAGACATTACTGGTGTAAGATTATAATTTATTTATATATTATATTAAAAAAAAATCGGCTGTCTGTAAAGTCGGTTTTCTGACGATAGTTGAACGTGACAACGTCATGAGAAAATACTGATGGAAAGGTTGCAATAAATACTGTTTAATAATCTTCAAAGACCAGAATATACTTTATTTCTTGTAAAAAAAAGTTGGCAACCCTAGAGCGGGGGAACGACGCATGATGTCATCTTTTTTCGAGTGTGCAGCCGGCTCCATCGAATTATAAGACGTTGTCACGTCAAAAAACAACAATTATTATTGTTTGTTTGCGATTCTTTAGCAGGTACCTACTTATTTAAAAACAAAAATAATATATTTAAATATTTTTCATTTCTTATAAATATTAAGGAAGGTGAGTACGAGTAAATAAGTATCTATATGAGAGAAGGAAATATTTAAATTAATCTTACTCAACAGATCGTAACTTTAAGCTTCATGGGCGGTTACCTTTAGCAGGACTCTGGGCCACAAAGAAGCCTGCGGCGCCTATTACCGATAGTTATTACGTCACTAGATATGTACTTACTGTCTGTATTAAAACCATTACTTGGACGCAGGTATTTATACGATCTACATACAAAATAACATAAAAACATGTGTGTATTTTGATCCATATGATTATGTTGCCTACAAGAGGCTTCAAAGTAAAATAAGGGCGCCTTTTGCTTCTTCAAAATTTCTAAATCTATATTATTATTTAATATTTTTTCTTGAACATGATATCGAGATACATGTACGTATAGTTGTGTACGTCTACTTTTAACATATTAATTAGCAATCAATATAATAATTGTAACTTATTTTTCTTAATTTTATTCGCTGTACATTTTGTAATTACTGAGAATAATATAAAAAATTGGATCTATTGAAATTTTTTAATATTTAATATTAATTATTAAAAGCAAAACACTTGTTTTCAGGCATGATTTTTTTTTTAATTGAAATTGGCAATAAGTGTATTTATTTTTGAATTTTGAGATTTATTATTTTCGCGATTAATTTAGTTTTGACTTACCTTTGACGATATAAGCGTCAAGGAGGGCGAGGACTCCTGCGAAACAAAAAACAAGTGTCCTGCTTTAATTGATTTTTGAAAAAATAACCGTGAAGGCAAACAACCAATTTATTCTACACGTTTATACAATTAACCCGAGCTGTGTTAAACTTACAGTTTTAATTGTACCTACAGTTCTATCTAATCGAAGTTTCAATTAAAATCATTAGAAAAAACCAAACTGTAATGAATTTTACCATCTTGAATTTCAGTATTGCGAGCCAGAACTGGAAGTCTCCTAGTTTTACTTTCATGTAAATGCTCGTTTATATATACCTATAATATTATCGTGTAATGGTTTATTTTGCGCTAGGGTTAAGCTGTACTTTGTAGAATAGGTAATAAAAAAATTAAGCTAAAATACATTTTGCAGTTTAGATGCAGATTAAGTATCAGTATATTATATCTATGATATTGTTCCCTCTTTGAATTTTTTAGATCTTGGAAAGCAAGATATCAGGAAAACGTAGACCAGGATAATAGCAATACTCGTTTTGTATTGATGCTATTAATGAGTCAACAAACGACTATGCACAGAACAACGAGGGAGCTTTCTCATCTGTCAAACTTCAATTTGAAAACCACTGATGATGAATGAAAATGAATGGATGAATGAAATATACTTTATTGTACAATTTTTTAAAGTCTTTAGTACAGATTTGAAGTAAGTTTTATATGTCGACCATCGGAATAAATACAGGATATGACGTGTAGAATAAAAATAATATAATGAAATTAAATCAATAGCATGAATCAACGAAGCTTTCGACTGTGTAAGGAGCTTCTGAGAAAACATCGCTATGACCTGCAGGAGGAAAATGAGTCATCCCGGGAAAATTCCAGACATGAGTATGTATGTAAGTAATAATTTATGTACGTACGTATATGGCATTTTACCTACCAACATGTATATTGTACATAAAACTAAAAAAAGATTAGATTGTGTGCTGTAGAAGTGGGTGCGAGATGCGAGATCTCTCTATAATTTGCTATCTTAGCGTCACTAGAACTGCAGCAAGATCTAAAGACATTATAATTAGCTGTTTCAGTATGATCTAACTAAATTTAGACAAGCAGGGAGAATAATACGAGCGGAGACGAGAAGATTAAATTAATTTCAAAGGAGTTCCTTAATCCTACACACGTCACAAGTCCCAGTCTCTGCTCGGAGTTTTTCTCTTTACAGTGAATTCATGGAATGCTCGTCTCGTGATATAATTTACTTTGGATGATTTTTCTTTTTAGATGTTTTGTTTGTTATTTTCTATTCGGGGTACGTACAAGACCAACAAATTAAAGGACATACTTTATTAAATTATTATAATTTTTATTTCTAAAAATGACAAACTGTCATACTTCACTATGTAACGTCGTGGTTACGCCACTTTGTTAGAGTACGGGTAGGAACGTGTGACGTCACAAGCGCCCGAGCGGAAGATTATCTCGACGTGTAATTACACACTTCATGTTTCATGAATAATCATAGCACCACAGCAGTACACAAACTTGCATAACTCTAAATATAGATATTTATTCATTTTTCTGTAGTAGGCTTTTAAATATGTATGGTTTTAAGCAATATTTTTATAACCGACAAGCCTACCCCTATTTGGCTCACTGCTGAGCTCGAATCTCTCAGAATTCGAGAGGTTAGGCCAATAGTGCACCACACTAGCCCAATGCAGATTGGCAGACTTCACACACGCAGAGAATTAAAAAAAAATCTCTGTTATGCAGGTTTTTAAAGATGTTTTCCTTAACCGTTTGAGACACGTGATATTTAATTTCTTAAAATGCACACAACTGAAAAGTTGGAGGTGCATGCCCCGGACCGGATCTGAACCCACACCCTCCGGAATTGTAGGCAGAGGTCATATCCACTGGGCTATCATTGCTCATTGAAAATTGCCATTGAATTCAATATTTTGTTACAAAAAAATGTGTTAAATGAAGAACCGCTCGACCGATTTTGTGTAAACTTCACATACACCCTACAATCTACTAAATAGTCCGAACAAAGCCATTTATTGGTTTGGATAGGTGAGCCCGTTCTTGAGTTATAAAATTAAAAGGAAAAGTGGCATTGATTTTTATATACGTATATAGATTTCCTAAAAGCTCTGTTTTCATGCCATGGTTACAAACGCTCGGGTATTACTACCAGCTTCCTTGCTTCTGAGAATTATCACTGGAAATTTTGAAAAAATAAACGCTTAATAGGTATTTCACAGCCCGACCCACAGGTCTACTAGACCAACGAAGCAGTTTGGTAATTAATTGTCAATAATAAGAGTTAGGCAACTTCGACTACGCGTGCGCTGTGAACGTAAACTAAACAAAAAGATCCATTACAGTGCGAGCAAAAACGTGCGCGCAATTATCCTAGCACCGAGTGTTTAGAGTTATCAACAATTGCCTTTATTGCTGTTAAACGCTACGAGTAATTACTACAAAAACACTGATATAATAAACTTTAATTTTTAACAACTTCTCGCCGACCAGCGCTATGGGTAGTAAGTTTACATGATTATCAACTCACTACGGGGCTAGACCTCCCTCCTTATAGAAAATGCGGTTGGATTTTAGACTCACCACGTTGCTGAAATGCGGGTTGGCGGGATTAGGGTGGTAATGGTAAATGGACAGCCACTATCAGATGCAGTGGCGTACACTCTATAGATGCAAAAATGCACTGCCTACCTCGAGGACTCCTTACGAAAGTGCCCATGTAACTAATGTTTGGGAATGACATTTGCTATCGACAGGTCAAGTGATCTGTCATTTCCATATTTTTTTCTACTTTTCCAAGCGTTTGCGATCGTAGAAAGAGAATTGTCGTACCACTTGGCTACAGGGGCTGTAATAGAGAAGGAATTTTTCGTTTTGTATAATTTGCAAGTCTAGTGCAAACCCTATTTAGAAAGCTTGTGCACGCCCCTGATCAGGTGCTAATGAGTCTATTGTACCGACTTACCGTGCTCTGTCGGAGGGCGCAGCTTCGAATCCGTTCCACCTCCATATTTTCAGTTGTGTGCATTTTAAGAAATTAAATATCACGTGTCTCAAACGGTAAATTCTTCTTAATTCTCTACGTGTGTGAAGTCTGCCAATGCGCATTGAGCCAGCGTGGTGGACTAAGGCCTAATCTCTTATCCTGAGTGATGAAATCCGTTTCAGCATTCTTGTGAGAGCAACGAACATTTACTCCCATCCTTCAAAAACTTCGCATCTACAATGTTGGTTAGATTCCATGTCCTGTGAATCACCTGGCTGTTAACTATACCACAGACGATTCAACGCTTGAAAAGACGGCAAATTTGATTGAAAGCCAGAAATAACATTTACATGGAGCTGCTCCCACTGGGGAAGATTGCTTTTAACCGCCAAATTTACTTACAACACCTCTGCTCATAGTCTGTCGACTGATCGCACGAGGATAATAGAACAAAAAAAAAAAAAGATTGCATGTCCTTGTAATTTAGATCATCTCTACGTATCGCCCGTTTTTTATATCAACAAGTTCTAAATCGAAACACCACAAAAACATGGCGGACAAAAAACGAAATCGCATGAGCAAGACAGTTTGGGAACTGCAAAAAGTCCGAAACTCTTCCTTTCTTATTATTATCCTGTCACGGTCAACTATAAAATGCAATTGGTTCTCAAAAAATTCAAACTCGTTAGAATAACGTATTGGTTCAAGCTCACCCCACAGAATGGGAGCTTACGCGATAATACACCTAAGCTCTTACGTAATAGGGTTTACGTAATTTGGCGGGGTTATTATGGGATTCTATTGACCACGCGTTTTGAATATTCGAGAACGTCCAGACAGCTTTTATTGTAATAAATCATATCTATGTAGTCGAACAGTTACTTGAGCTTTTTCTATTGGAACGGAGGCCTATGTAAGTGGGCCATTAAAATAGGACAATGATCAGTTTTTGGATTTACTTCAAGT